>NW_015163671.1:267077-272152 GCF_001447785.1 Gekko japonicus | reverse complement strand
TTCCCGGGAGTCGCGACCCGAGAACCCGCACGTGGCTTGGCTGGACCAGCTCGTGTGTTTTTAGAATTTCACCCGCTGATCCTTAAGCTGCCCCACTTTTTCTAAGAGAAGATTTCTTCTCAGCTCGGACCGCAGATAAGTATAAGCGATATCCTACTGTGTATGCCCCTTGTCTGTTGAATTTATTAATTTCCTTGCTGATTGCTTTCTATATACTATTGTAACTAAGGAACTTGTGTGACTCTGCGTGTGCATCTGTTTTTCGTATGCTTGAAAACTGCTTAGTAAAAGGCAACATTTATTCATTAAACCTAGCGTGTTGTCTCACTTCCTGGGAAATAGGAGTGTTCGTTGGCCAATCTGACCTCTGTATACACGGGAAAGATTACTCACACCACGCCCACTGTCGTAGATAAGTCTGAGTTGGGCAATCGGAACCGTCCTTAGAGGAGTTCCGGTGACACAGGTACCCTCATGTGGATGCCATGACAAACTGGACTTCTGAAAGTCTTCCACTCGCTCCAAAAATATGAGCATAACAAGCACACACAAAGCAACCTATCTCTAAATAGAACTATCAGCGCTAAGTATATCCAGTAAAATAGTTTAAATTCTAATGGGATGAGATTATTATAAGGATAGATATTTGAAAACAGGCTTTAAAGAGAAGATAATCTACATAACCAAGTGATAATGGTGCAGAATCTTTTTCTTCTTAATTGTGGAAACTCCAGAGGCAAGCAGAGGTATAGCTAATTTGACAGTCTATGCAGTTTATAGTAAGAATACCATTTATTAATAACTTTCTGAATGAAAAGCTGACGTAAAAAAGTCTATATGCATAGCTACAAAGTGTGAGAGCCTTCCATATTCTAACAGTATGTAAATCAAAACTGATTACCATAGCTTAGCTCTGTATATTTGTTGTGCTTAAATTCAGTATTCCAAGTGTGTATTTCTGCATGAGTATCTTATTTCTTGGGTCTAAACACTCTTGCAATTGGAAAGCCTGCTAAGCCACCCACTGTGTTCTTAATATTCAGAGGAATAAAAGCAGTGTTTCTGCTAGTATACAGACCATGAAAGAAAAGAGTTAACGGACTCCCTGTTACCTGAACCCCTTCAACTACAGTTCCCTCTTGATGCTTTCAAAAGGATTAACCTCTGATCATTACAAGAGAAAACACCAAGCTTTGTATCCCATGGAGATTGGATGCAGCCAAACCTTCAGCTGCAGATTAGCCATTCAGAAACTCTGTACTCTTGGAATCATTGCGTATCACTTCCACATTCTTTCTTAGTAACTACTCATTGTTTTCTATTCAAATTCACCAGCTTTTGAATATAATTAAATATGCTGCAATTGTTTATCAGCCTTTAGACAGCTCGCTTTTCTCTAAAGCTTATTTATTAATTGTCTGGTTTGTTATTAATTGTTTGGTTAAAGTATGCTTCCACTATCAGCTCACTTCTAAAGCCCATTTTCAGGGCGAAAGAGCTTACAGTACAACCAACACACACATCATGCTGGGAATTTTGCTTCAAGTGCCTAATTGTTGTTATGTTTAATACTTTGCCTGTATCTCTACACATTTAAGAATTCCATTGGGTAATTATACCTTCTTTATTGCAATTTCGAGAATCGATCTAGGAGACTGGCATACAAATCTTAAATACCTTTACTGGGGAGGGGGAGAATCAAGTTAAAGGACCTTTAAATCCAATTGATTTCAGTGCCTGTCATTTAAACAAATTCTGGTTGGCTTTTCCACCCAGCATTAAAAAAAATGAACTAACTGCTTGTGCAAATAAATACAGCTTTTAAACCTTGAATCTGTAAACACTACTAAGCTTGGACTATCCACAATTCCTTGCATAGTTATTTTTTTCCAGTGTTAAGAGTTTTAGCCAGGTTAGGCAAAACAGATGAGGATATTAAGAGCAGTATTACATTCATGCCTGCAAATGGAGGCTCAGGTCTCCCCTGCTAGACAGAGTACCTTTAAGCAGCTTCATTCAGGTGGTGTGTAAACCATGGCCTTTTCTTGAGAAGTGAGATTTGGCCGTGATTATCAATATCCCATTCACATGCAAGCTATAAGAGCTTCCAGTACAACCAACGTGCATGCAATATGCTGTAATGCACTCTGTGTTTGAAGCAGTTCAGAAATTTAAAATGGTACAGAATGTGAAAGCAAATCTATTTACTGGAGTAAATTACAGACAACATATTCTACTCCACTTAAAATAACTTCATGGGCTGCCAATGTTTTCAGGCAAAATTTAAAATGCTGATGTCCACTGAAACCCTGAACAGCCTGACAAGCAGGGCAGCTGAATGTCCTTTCTCTCCCATACCAACCTGCCTTCTAGTTAAGATCTCCTTATTATGCCCTACACTGTGTACCCCCATTGTCTGTAATAAATGTTAGTGGTGACCACAGACAGTACCATTTCTACAGTTGCACCTTGGCATGGAATGCCACTCTCACACCTTTAAAGTTTCAGGTACAAGATGACAACTTGGCTGTTTGCCTTGCTGTTTTGGTGACTGGTATCTGAAGTAGTGAGCTGTGATTTACAAAAGGTCATATCCTGCTATTTTGTTAGTCTTTAAGGTGCTACTGGACTCTTGCTCTTTTCTATTGCTACAGACAGGATAACACAGCTACCCATCTTGATCTTGCTGACCGGTTAGTACAGCTGCAGTAACATAATTTTAACTTTTTGATTGGCCTTGCAGATATGGTTTTATCCACCGGCGGGCATGTTTTTATGCTGTTATTTATAAAGCCACTTCAGGTGTAGTTTATAGAGAACACAGCCAAGAAAAAAATTCAAACATAACTGCATGGAAGATGCAGACACAAACCAATTCCCCACAAGCAGCTGTGCTGCCCTCGCTATTCCATTTCCATTGGTCAATTTCACGCTATTTCCTGCATGGCCGTATTTTGCCCCACATCTCCCCTCAATTTCTCCTTCGTCTTCTAGATCTCAAAAAACAAGGACTGAGAAGGCACAGGGGAAACCAGGGGAGATGTGGGTCAAAATGCGGCCGTGCAGCGAATAGTGTGAAATTGACTAATGCAACCGGGGCAAACAGAAGAGCAAAGGCAGCACAGCTGCGTGTGGGGAATCGGTCACACATTATTTTAGGATACTTAATTACAGGAGAGTTGAAATATTCTGGATGCCCCACACTATGTTGGTAGTTTCTCAAGCTAGGTAGAAGCAACATCAATGAAATAACTTCTATTATTGCCTTATACATTCACAGATAGATACAAAATAGGTGCATAACCCAAATTCCTTTTCTGCCACTCACCAACGGGATTTGCTGTCCACAGTATTGTCACTGCAACTTGATCAGAGCATGCATGCTGGCTAATGGTGATGTTCTGTACATCACCAATCACATGCTTCCCCACTGAATTCAAATAAGGTGTACAGTCTGAAAAAGAAAACCATTACGTACATTTCAATCTGGGCCTTGAGACACTGCATCATTACACCAGCTCATATTCAGGCAACACAAAGAAAAAAGTTCAGTAGCAGATATTCCTACGATTTGTCAAGTTTTCAGTCCATATAACAACTCTGTTTACTCAATGACCATTCAAACTGTTGTGTACTGCCTCTTTAAGAGGCTATCCCAGTAGGCCTCAGGGCAAGCAGGAGAGTAGGAGCGACTCAGTACTTCTCTTTTCTGTCTCCCTGAGCAGCCTACAAGTGCGCAGAGCCTACTAAGAATCTGCAGAACCAGGCCAGGACAACCCTGGCCTAGAGCTCTAGAAAGAGCTATTGTTATTCCTTATTCCAATAGCCACATAACCTGCCCTACAGTTACTGTTAATAAAGAGGCCTTCAGCCAAATGGAACTGGGTGTTTGTTGTTTGCTCCACTACATAAAACAAACCAGTTAAAGCTACCATACCCAACTTGTTTCAGGAATCATTGATCTTAGCACCTCTCCTTGTTTTATAAGGCAAGCAGACAGAAATAAAAACAATGTGAAGGGTCGATTTAAAATGGTGTCCTAGAAACATGCTGCCTGCCATAATCCAATGGCCGTAACCTGCTTGTTACAGCAGACCTTGAAATGCTACTGCAGCAAGTCAAACAAATGACAGCAAGAGAGTCCTATTAGGAAAACAGAAACTTGTCTTTTAATGGAAAGTTTGGAGCAACAGCTTCCTACAACATCTGGATCCAATTAATAGTTAGCCTTGCATTTCAGATCCATGTCAAATGTTTAATGCTAAAGAATGACAGCTTGCTAAAATATAAGAATGCAGAGATTAGAAACATTTCTTTCAGTTTATGATCAAGTAGAAAAATAATTCTCGCTCCGAACAAATTATGTAAAACATTTCAGTTAAAAATCTTCAAGAACAAAATAAAACGCTCAATTTTGAAACAGACACAGAAGGATTTAGTTCCTTTGACGATGTCTGTAATCATTGTTTTATACTTTATATAAATTTTCAATTATTCCATAAATTGTCTATTCACTCTTTCATTGAAAAGTAAATCTGCAAGATGACCCAAGATCCCTGGCAATGACCTCATCACAGGCATTTCCTCCCACTGGCACTGGGGGCTCTTTTTAACTTTTACACTAGAATATCATTATATCTATAAGCCATTGTAACAATACATGTAACAGGTTCTCTGAATTCCCAGCTTCTATTAAAAATAGTCTCTATTCCCCTCCCTTGTGGAAATCTAAGGGGAAAGGTATACCTCTGCGACAGAATCCCCAGAAACCGGGGATTCAAAGAACCTGTTACATATATTGGCTGGTAATTGATTCTATGTCTGTTCTAGCTTCTGAACTTACCAAAATTTCCAGAAAATTGTTGGCTTGGGATCCCAGTTCTTTAGAAAGCCTTAAAACTGGATATCTGACCTATCTATAGCTACACTGGGTCCTAAAGAATTATATTCTGTCCAAATGGGTGAAAGAACATATCCATGCAACGTTGTTGCTTTGAGGGTATATTTTCTTGGCAGCTAAAACACAGTTACTAAATAGGGAATTGACTGCACTCTACCTTTTAACTTCTTTTCCT
>NW_015163671.1:216806-267038 GCF_001447785.1 Gekko japonicus | reverse complement strand
ACAGATCTTAGCCATATTAAGGCAAAAACAGCTATCGCGTCGAATAAACTTGTTTCTTTCACGACAGGGCAGCCTTTTCCAGGTATTACAGCTAATTGCCTGAACTAATGTGATGCTGTCTAGAAAAGAAATCTGGCTCTCATTAACTGATAAGAAGCAAGGTCATGTTAACAAAGGGAAGTTCGTTCCAGAAACCTCCTTATTTGCAAATCTATCCCAAAAGATAAAAACAGAGAACAAACCTCTTCGTTCAAATATGATTGGATACTAGCCAAGGTAGGAGTAATAGGGCTAAAGAGGGCAGAGACTCTACTCACCTGACATCGTATTTGGGTGTCAGGCTAGAGAAACTTTGTATTCATACAGAATCCCTCCACTCAGCCAGAAGGAGGAAACTTCTGGAAGACTCTGCAGCTATGCCTGCTTGAGCCTTGGCCAGTTTTTAATAAATAAGCTTTACTCTCCAGCAATACTTAGTTTATGCTTGTCCTTCACCCTCTCTCAATGATAACAAATTCACAAAAGCCTAAGGCTTTAGTATCATCTGGAAGCAATATGATACCATCTTGTTTGGACAAGCATGTAATGACTGCTGGAAGGAAGAGATTATTAGCAGAACGTTTTAACTACTTTTATGTGCTGTTTGAAATCTTTATCAACAGGTTCTGAACCTTCAGATCTACTTTTATGTGCTGTTTGAAATCTTTTTCAACAGGTTCTGAACCATCAGGCAAGTTAACAATCTCTATGAATCTTAAATGGATAAAAATGGTTTAGTTTAATTACCTTCTCTGTCACTGCATTTTACCTTTTATAATGCATTAGCAAGGAATCCGCAACTAACTGCATGCATTAATTAATGAAAAGATCGGGGGGGGGGTTCTTTTTAAAAGTGTGGCCAAGAAGAACTTACTGTCATACTTAAAGGTGATATTGAGGAGCCCCGTATTCTTTCCAATTGGTGACAAACCCTGTCAAGAAAAAGAAAAGTTAGTGCAAGACAAACAGCTTTGGCTTTGACAGTAATTGTGTCCCAATTCATTCACAAAATTTCATTTGAATACTCTGCCCTTAATATTACAGCTGAATATTTCAACTGGCTTCATTAAAAGTGTTCTTTCTGAGGAAATACCACATTTGGGCATCCTAATTCAGACTACAAATCAGGATTAAGGAAAAAATTAAAGCTAACTAATAAATGAGATAAGAACTATATATATATCCCTAGTAGGTATTTCATATATTCAAGCGGCATTCTGTATTACGTGAATGGAGTGTTTTTGGGCTGTTGTTGTTGTTGCAGTCATGTCACAGCTGACTTATGGCAACCCTGTAGGGTTTTCAAGGCAAAAGAGATTCAGAGGTGGTTTGCCACTGCCTGCCTCTACATCATGACCCTGGTATTCCTGGTCGTCTCCCATCCACATACTAGCCAAGGCCAACTCTGCTTAGTTTCTGAGACCTAATGAGATTGAGCTAACCTGGGAAAAGTGACTTTCAAGGCCAAAGAACCATTTTTTACACAATAATTTTACCACATTTCATCCTACCCTTCCTGCATTGAGCTTAAAGCAGCAATACAAGGCTTTCCTCTGCACGTTCTGCCCCCATAGCACTCCTATGAGATATATGTGACAATGTTTTTCACTCATTCAGAGAGCCTACCACCCTCCACAACGTGCCTTCCACAGGTTCAGGGTTACAGGTAGGTCAGACATCACACTTCAGCACTCAAATTGCCTCTTTTAAAATATAGAGACATGACCACTTCACATCCCAGGTCCTCTCTCTCGCTCAGAGAGACATCGCTAGACAGGGTGGTCCAGTCCCCTTTAATAATCATCCCCGATTCAGACACTGCACAGAGGTATTGAGCTTAAGAATTCAGACACTGCTTCACTTGCACGTTGCCACCGTTGAGTCAAATCCTAAAATATAGATAGACCAATCTTAGCTTGTGTTGTGTGTGCGCGCTTCTTTCCCAGAGACAACCAGCTCACAGGGTTAAATAAACAAGAAGTTAACTTTTATTTTTGGTTTGGACATAACATTGTAGTAGATCAGGTACAGGTTACACAGTTTCTTTTCCTCTGAACTGTTTTCCTACTCCAGTATTTGGGATCCTTCCTTACAAACTGACTCTTTTCAGACACCTTTAAGCAGTTCTTCACAGCTTCACTCCGCCAGACTATTTCCTAACTCAATTAACTGCTGTTTTCAACTGTCTAACTCAACATTCTGTCAGCTAGGGAGAGGTTAGGCTGATAAATTGTGACTGGCCCAAGGGTCATCAAAGGGGCATCATGGCCTAACTGGGATCTCCGCATTGCTAGTCTAATACTCCAACCACTACACTACAATGCCTTATGTTAGGCTTGTAAATAGGTAAGAAAAAACCTATGAACTCTTCTGCTCAACACAGAAGAACTGGACTGTCTTTAACTAGATCCAGATGTTGTACAACAAAATATCAACCCACCTTGAAACAGCCCCTGATTACTGAAAACATTATCATTAAAAAGGTCACATTTTCTAGGCTTAAGGGGGACACAAAGAAGAGATACAAAACACAATAAATCTGACTTTATGCAACTGACCACTGTTCCCTCTAAGCTGAGTTAGTGTGAGCTAGCTCACAATTTTTTAGCCTCCAGCTCACATATTTTTGTTTTAGTTCAGGAAGGATGGCTCCAGAGCAAACTAATTTATACAGTAGCCAAATCGCTTGCTCACAACTTTAATGCCAATAGATCACAATGTAGAATTTTTGCTCACAAAGAATGAAAAAAGCTATATACACAGGTTGGAAGTTCTATGTTCTTAGTGAAGATGCCAGAAGAAGAAGAGATTGGATTCATACCACGCCCTTCGCTACCCAAAGGAGTCTCAGAGCAGCTTAAAATCTTCTTTCCCTTCCCCTCCCCACAACAGACACCCTGTGAGGTAGGTGGGGCTGAGAGAGCTCTTTCAAGAACTGCTTGTGAAAGAACAGCTCTGAAAGAACTTGTAACTGACCTAAGGTCACACCAGCAGCTGCATGTGGAGGGGTGGGGAATCTAACCCAGTTCTCCCAGATTAAAGTCTGCGCTCCTAACCACTACACAGCTATATACACAGGTTGGAAAATTCATAATCTATATGCAGTGCTTATGCAAAATGACAGCTGGCCATGGGGAACAAAAACAGTTTTAAATTCAAAACAAGACAAAAACTTTGAGGGGGGGGGAGAACAGGCCTAGCAAAATAAGAAATATTATATAATCCAGACATGCATAATTTTAGTAGCAAGCCTGCAGCAAAACCACATTCACTCCATTTTGGTCATACTTATCTTGATCAAAAACAATCAACAGAAATTACCTCATGCACAAAGAGGAAATTGTGTGCCATCAAGTCACAGTTGACCCCAGAACTACGGGGGGTTTCAAGACAAGAGGATCAACAGAGGTGGTTTGCCAGTACTTCCTCTGGATAGCAACCCCATTCTTCCTTGATGGTCTTCATGAGAGCCAGCATGGTGTTAAGAGCAGCAGAATCTAATCTGGAGAGTCGGGTTTGATTCCCCAGTCCTCCACATGAAACCTGCTGGGTGACCTTGGGCCAGTCACAGTTCTCTCAGAACTCTCTCAGTCCCACCTATCTCACAAAGTGCCTGTTGTGGGGAGATGAAAGGAATGTGACGGTATACTGCTTTGAGACTCCTTAAGGTAGAGAAAAGTGGGGTATAAAACCTGCTCTTCTTCTACTGCTACTACTAATCATGGCCAACCGTGCTTAGCTTTCAAGCTCTGATGAAATCAGGCTAGTCAGGCTGCTACAAAGAAGAAAGGTGGGGTATAAACTTTTTATACCACCCATACCAGGAGACATGTAAAAAGTGTTATTTGTGGTTTTGTTAGCTGAAATCAGTTGTCAACAATTACAGATGAGCTGCCAATGAGAAAAAATTGACAATGCTTTGGATATAACCTTATGCCACTTGGTCAATTCCATATAATTATTTAATTTTTAAAACTTTTTAAAGTTTTTACCCCGGCCATGAAACAGGATCCAGGATCCAAAGCAGTTTACAATAGTCACAATGAACATGATAGTACAACAAAACAGCATTAAATATTTCTCACAGTCTCTTGGGTGGGAAAACTCAGGTGCAGTGCTTTCCCTTAGGCAGAGGAAGTATGATGGAAGTCATACTTCTATCCCTTAAGGCTGCTAAAAGCACATAAAGCAATACCTGCTGCAATCCAAGACACCAGAGAGGTGTGCTTCATCTGGCAGCAACACTTTGGTGCCCTGTATAGTTTCTTGTGCTTTCCCCATTACTAGAAATACAAGAATAAATAATGCAAAATATACAAATTTGCTCATGCTGTATCATTTATACAGGTTGCTTAATTTTTGTTCAGAACTAATAAATACCTAGATGCAGCATTTTATTTATTATTAATATTATCATGGATGGAACCAAGTAACTTTTAAAAACTTGTATCAGTCAACTCCACTGAGGGCAGCAAACTGGTATTTGAGCCATAAGGGCAAAGGTGATCGATGCTTTGCTGGAGTAGGTTAGTTTTCAACAGGTACTAAAAGTATTCTTTGCTTGTGGTCTGAGAACCTCTAATTGGACTCTGAACAGAAGGGTTTAACAACTTCCCCCTAGGCTAGGTTATCAGCCACCTGGACTGCCAGATCTGGAAACACTGGCTGCAACAGATTGCTGCTTTATTTACTGATTTAGCAGCATAGATTTACTTCCAAGGTTTTTCCCAAGGTCCCTGATGTATGTACAAAGCACAAGAGTACTGAGGTCACAGTGTTCATTATTTAATTATTCATCAGCTAAATAAAATATCACTAGCTGAAAGGAAACAAGGTAAATTGAAGAGATGGATACACATGCCTTGCAGTAACATGTAAACAAGGCATAATTTTGTAAGTGAGTTAAACTACAGAGTACTCAAAAACATTTGGAGTTACTGTGAAGTAATCAATACAGTGTGCATTTTCTGAATAGAGGGGGGGAAGGGTTTTTTTTCTGTGAAAATGTTCTTGCTTAAACACTGTCCCCTCTTCTGCTTCTTTTTAAGGTCACTAACTATGGAAGCTGGAGAATGAACAAAGAAATAAATACTGTATTATCTTACTACAGTCGATTATTTCCTTTCTTTCACAGAGCTTTTGCAAAGCCCGCCTGGACAGCTTCACCAAAGCACCCCCCCTCAGCATTACTCTTGGCCTCCAGAATGGTAGCAGAAAAACCCAGGCATTGTTTCCTATTCTCTCAGTACAATCAATGGATTAAATTCATTCTCTACCTCCTATGGAGTTACATCACAAATGAATTTAGGTTAGGAACTCCAGGGTAAAAGTTTGTTTTTCACTTTAAGTGGCTTTTCATCCTGTGGGAATGCACTGGTGAACTGCTTTGCAGGCAAGAGGAATAAATGAAAGTACTGATCTCTTACATTTCAGCTTCTAGCCATTCATTCTTAAAAACTCCGGCAACTGCTGATCAGGATTTCATTATTTATAAAGCATACTTAAATACTGAGAATTAACAGAACTTAATGGTTTGGGGTTATTACTATTAGCAGCACTGCTATAAAATACCACACATTATATCAGTTGTGCGGCCCACTGTAAACACAGAGGCAGGTACTAATTTTGAAGGCGTTCAGGGCAGGACACATTTAAGCGAACTCATATTGTACGAAACATGGCAACAAAACCAAGTTCCTGGACATCTGAAGTGACACTTGAATAGCAACTGCTCTTGTCTAATGTACAGAGGGGTCCAGATGCCGTGACTCAGAGATACTACTCCTACTCAGCAGTCTATGATACATCCCAAGGGGAATTAAAGTTATTCCCATTGAAAGGATGACGGAGAGTTTGTTATGAAAGAGGGAGCTGTTATTTCAGTACGCATCATGTTGGTTTTCATCAAGATGAAATTTCATTCAATACACCATGGTTCAGAGAGGGGGGGGCCTCCTACAAGTGGTAATACACACAGCATCTGAAGCACCTTTTCTAGTAGTTTCTACATACGTTTTTAGGCTGGGTTATAATCTGCACAACATCCTAAAATTAAGCCACATATGTATCAGCTTACTACTGAATCAGACTTTTGGTTCATTATGTAGCCCAGAATCAAGCTCTCAGTTGTAGCAACTCTCTGCGATTTCAGGTTGCATCGTTGCCCCATCCTATCATCTTCAGCCCATTAACTAGGAACATGAAATCTATCACATCACCATCCCTCTCTCCTTCCGCACAGCGGAACATTCATGGGGTTCTCTCCCTCATTAATCTTAGCAACCCAGTGTGGTAGTTCAGGCTGTGAGAAAGAGTGCGGCTGGCCCATGGTCAGCCAAGGAATTTCAGGGCTGAGTATGAATATGAGTTCCAGAGGCTAAAACAACACTGTGTTCTGGCCTTACTGCTCTTTCACTTATATCTTTATAATACTCTTGAGAGGTTACTGGGTCCAGAGCTTTTTTCACCCTCATTCAATCAAAGGAATATACCTCTTCTATATGCGGATTTTATGGTCTTGCTGTCTCTTGCATGGGTTGGTCCAAGGAGGACGCTGTCCAGGCTTAGTAATTTTTGTAAATATAAAGCTCTAAATATTAACTATCCAAAGACTAAGGTGATGGTTTGGGGAAAGAGGTCTTATAAATCTCATTGGTCTACTGAAGGTAACCCAATTAACCCGTGTAGTAACTTCAGGTATCTAGTGGTTACATTTAGTGAAACATTTTCTAGGAAGGTTCATTTAACTATTACACCAATATATTCAGCATTTTCTGCATGCAAAGCATGTACTCTATGGCTCAGATATGTGCCCACCCCCTGCCAGTCCTTTGTAGAGTTCTAAGAAACTCCAAACAAGCAACCATTCCAGTTGAAACATGTCTACAGAATGCCAAGTTTGGGACTGTGTTATAGAAAATGAAAGGCGTCTATCAAAAACATGTATAAACATACAATACTGCTCACTAACCTTAGAAGTCAAAGTCAGGTGTAGTCAAACAATGAATCCAGGAGATACCTCTTTTAAAGTGATGTAAACTGCTACTTAAAGGATCAAAACAAATACTGTTTAGTGTTTTCAGAGTGCACCTAGTAATCTGGCTTCCCTGTCTAGTTGCCTTTTCATTTGCTTATCTTATCTTTAGCTTTAAGCATATCAAGTTAAAGAAAGGCTTCCTGAAACAGGAAGGAGACAAAATTACCTCCCACTAGCCTCTTCTGTTGTTCCTCATTCATGCCTTGCAAGCAACAGATGAAAATCTTTTCAGTCATTTACCACCAGCCCACCAGTAACAGTGAAAAGATGAACTGGATTCAGCTAGTTTGCAATAAAAAGCTTGCAACATATGGATCAGACTGTAGCAGCATGTTTAAAAGAGCTACACAAATACATCAGAAAGCAAATATGCCCACTGACAACGTAGCAGCATGTTTAAAAGAGCTACACAAACACAGCACATATCAGAAAGCAAATATGCCCACTGACAATCATATAGCAGACATATTTCTGATGGTTCCAATTTATCAGGCACAGTGCTTGTTTTACGGTTAAAAAAGGAACACTACCATGCCCTGGATGAATCCCTAGCTTCCCTTTTTGAAGATGTCTGGAGCACTTTTTAAAAGTATTCCAGTATGACTAACCAGTCAATTCAGATTTCCATTCCTACTCATGTCTGATGAAAGGAGCTTTGAAGCTTGAAAGATTATACCCTGAAGATCTTGTTGGTCTCTAAGGTCCTACTGGTCAAGTCAAACCAGCCGATATATGTTGCTCAATGTATTCATTACATATCCGATGGATTGCCAGAAGGAGATTTTGGGAGCTGTCTTGGGCAGCCTTGGGAAGTGCCTCATGGATACAGGTCCTTGTGCAGGACTGCTCACTTCTTCAGATCCAGCTAGAAAGTGAGAGTGGAGTGGAGTGATTGGAGAGTGGAGTGATTTCAGATGCCAAATGACAACAGCAGGCATTGGTAATGAGACAGGAAACCTAGATCTCAATTCAGTCCTGGAGAATACATTGTCTTGAGCTTCATTATCAGTTGCAATTCAGCAGACTCTCTTTCTAATCTCCCTTTGAAATTCCTTTGTAAGAGAACTGCTACTCTTAGGTCAGCAACTAATTGTCCTGGAAGGTTAAATATTCTCCCACCATTTTTTGAATGTTGTGGTTTCTAATGTCAGACTTATGTCTGTTCTTTGCATCCTCCAGGCCTGAATCATCCTGGACCGAACTGAGACCTAAGTTTCCTGTCTCATTACCAATGGTGGTATCTCCATGCCTACTACCCCTCTGAATATCACACCTAATCCAATCAAGCCTGCTATTGTCATTCACCTGCAATTACCATTTGGCATATGAAATCACCTCTCTCACAGCCATTTAAATAATGTAAAAGGCTCTCTACTAGAAAAGGAGAAAGGAACTCTCCACCATCATTCAGCAGGCAAGAGCTCATAGAGCCACCAACACCTTCTTTACAGATCACTACAGAGCACTGCCCAGGTTAGTTGGAGGGACCTAACAGCTCGGCCCTAAGAACTCTAATTGGCAGCATTCGCAGGAGAGGTACAGCCTTAATAAAGACATCATAGGCTTTATTTATTTCGGCTTTTATCCCGCCCTACCCCACAAGCAGGCTCAGGGTGGGTATGAAACTGAATTAGTTTTCACTCTGTTTTCCACAGCAGTTTTTCCAAGGCAGAAGATGAGATTATTGAGAGACTGGGAAGGAGGTATGAGTGGGCAATAGGATTTTTGCAGGGCCTCCCTAAGTATGCTGTCTCATTGCTTCCCATATCCTGGATAATGTCTATTTAAGACAACTGCCTCACAGATGCTAAAGGCTTTTTGTCATTTCATGAAGGCATGTAGTTGACTTTGACAGGAAACAAAATTAACTTTTACAGAGGCATTCTGAATAGGTAGAAAGGGCTGGAAAGGCCTACAGGATAGGGGGGGGGAGTAAAAAGGTTAGCATTCCAATATGTCAACAAACGAAGTACCTAAGTATCAAGGGAGATACAGTGATAGTGGGAAAATATACAATAAATCCAACTGATTCCCACAAAATTAAAAAAATGAGACTGTAAGGGGGGGAAATCACATTGCATCCAACAACTCACTATTCATATAAAATATCAACATGACAACAATACCTCAAAAATAGGCGCCAAAACCTTTACAGCAAAACAACAAACAGAAAGGGCAGAACAAAGGTGGAACAGAACGCAGCTGGGCAAGACCAAGTTAGTTTTGGTCTGATAAATGCATGCATCCCCAGGCGTCAGCACTTGTTGCCATTTATTTGGTAATTCTACAGCTAATACCGATGCCGACATGACTATTTTTCAATGCACTGTTGTCATGTTGATACATTGTGATAGTGAGTTATTGGACGCAATGCGATTTTTTCCCCTTGTATGTGCATTTTTAATTGAAATTTCAATTTTTTTTTTTTATTTTGTGGGTGCCAGCTGGATTTAGTCTATATTTTTCCATGTTCACTGTGCCTCCCTTTGTACTTCGGTAGTTCTGTTGCTGATACTACAAAACAGAAGGCCAGATCACAATTGCTGGGATGAGATAAAAACTTCTCACAGAAACCACGGCTGAGTTCAGACTGGCAGTCTGAAGCGCGAGGAAGTTGTGGAAAAAAAGTATTCCCGGTCACACCGCACCGACTGATGCAGGAGCATACCAGGGAGGAGGCGTAAGGGAGTGTTTGCACTGTTGGACCACCCCTGGTGGAGGTGTGGCTGTAAAGCGCGACTTTCTTTTTGGTAATCCAGATATGCACATCAGCAATTGCAGCTTTCAGCGTTCACACTTCCGGGAAGCAGGATGAACGTGCTCTCCAGGAGGGAAGCGTTACAAGATGGGCTGAGTACGGCTGGGGAACGGCGGACAGCTGTGCCTGTGTGAACAGCGCCTTTAATCTGTTCGAGAAACATTTCTGAAACATGCCTATATTGGGCCAAACTGCCAGTGTGAACTCAGCCCACGTATCAGCATTGTGGGTTCAACACTACACCTCTCTGAAAATAAAGATGCCCAGCTAGAACCTGGTACAGAACAGCATTCACTGAGGCTTTGTCACATAGCCTGGTTTGCTTCCATTCCATTTACCCTCTTCTGGAGGAGGCTGTGGAGGAGCTGAACCTTGTTAAGAGAAACAAGGTGGGCAGATCACCTCCCTCAAGAACAGCTCACCTCTTATGAAGACCTATTTATCCCAGTATCCATTTCCAGCAGTGGCGGCTCAGATCCTTCTGGGAAGCATACAAGTACAGCATGAGGTCAATAGTCTTCTCCTGCGGTTTGTGCCCAGAAGGTGGTCAAGAGAAGGTAGAAAGGTGCATGTATTGTTTAAAAGGAAACTTTGCCAGTGGACTCAGGGAGGACTCTAAAAACCTGGAAGTTACAATGGGACCCACTGATCCTAAACAATACTACTTTTTCATTATTCTCTATGCAAACATATTTTGGAGGATTTATTTAATTAATATCTAATTGTTCATTTGTATATGAAGGGCTGTTTACAGGAAATGCAGTCCACAGACTGCAGACTTTACAAATGCTTAATAGATCAGACTTGGTTCTGAATGACTTTAGTTATTTAAGCTTGGCTTTGTTCCTATTTGTTTGAACTTGTATGTAGTTGCATCTCTCCAGTCCTCTTTTATAACCCTTACATTTACTTTAATTATTTCCCATCCTGAAAACAATATTTACATATTGCAGCCACTCATTCAAATGGAATTCATCACTATGGACAAAAGAACTCTGCCAGAAACCTTAAGAGAAGTGACTGGAATTTTAGATGCAATTCTAAATCCACTTGCAAGTTACTCCCGCTGGAAATCAAATAATTGTATTTAGGCTGTGCCAGGTATGCACTAGTTGGATTCAAGCCTATGCAACACAGCTGGAGGCCTTAGTAATGAATAAGGACCTTAAACGGCTAAACTAAACAAGTGCCTATCTGTTATGGTCATTCCTTATGAGCTTTGAACTTGAAAGTGCATTACTTTGTCCTCCAAACATGTGACTTTAATAAAACACCTAAAGACACATGGCTTGAAATTCAAACTAGCAAGCAGCTAAGCTATTTAATTAGCCCACAATTAAGACTTGTTTCAGATATATCTTACTTCAACTATAAATGTAAATGTACTGCCTTAGAGCTATACAGTCATTGTCAATTAGCCACTAACATTTGCTGAACTTATGGTCAGTTTTTAATTTGTTCTGATTATTGCTAAAAAGCAAATCTCCTTTGTCTGAAGCCGTTTCAATAAACTTCCTTTGGTCTGTGCACCATAACTGAGAGTTAACAGAGAAATTTAATGACCAACCTCTACCTCAAAGTGGGAAACAGAATCCCATGCATTTTAAGGATATACTAGCATAACAAGATGCTTGCCAGCAACTTCACACTTCATAGCATATCATTTGAAGGGTTAACTAACTGTATAGACAAAGTGCAGAGATTCTTTATAAATGCTAATAAATCAGTAAATTCAATTACTGGATGCATGGAGACAGACCTAATTCCACAAAGGGAAGTGTGGTATAGTCTTTAGCGGCCAGTGTTTTGGACTAAAAAGAATCCTGGAGTCCCAGGACCACATCCCCACTTCTGCCATAAAAAGCTGCTAGGTGACTTTGAGCCAGTCATCCTCTCTCAGCCAAACCTACCTCACAGGGTTGTGAGAATAAAGTGGAAAAGATGGCACTGGTGCAAACCACCCTTAAGCTTCTTGGAGGAACGTGTAAATATTTTAATAAGTACGTAATATTTGCTCTGGATAGTCCAGGCTACCATGATATCATCAGATGGGAAACTAAGCAGGGTCAGCCCAGGTCAGTGTTTGGATGGGAGACCACCAAGGAATACCATGGTCACTACGCAGAGACAGGCAATGGCAAACTACCTCTGAACATTTCTTGCCTTGAAAATCCTATGGATTGTCGTAAGTTGGCTGTGACTTGATGGCAAAAACAAACGAAATGTAATATTTAAGGTGCCCTATTTAAAGCAAAGAAATGTTCTCCACTAGGAACGTGCTTTTCATTTTGGAGGAGGCTTGTAGCTCATTGAAAAAATCTTTTGCAGCGTTCATTGAAAGAGAACTTTGGATAAAAACTGTGGTGTTTGGCAACTTTGTGCTGAAAATTATTGTTGAACTCCCTGAGGAAGATTCTGAAACAGAAGGATATCTGGACCTCTGTTGGAAGAAGACAGAGCACATGTTATAAAGAGACTTTAAGGAGTCCTCCCTTTTGAAACTTTTAACAGAGGAGGACTAATATTAATTATGTTGTACATTATCTTTTGAGATTCTTTGGAGATGATATTTGATATTCTTGATATTTCTTATATTGTATATTGTGATTAAGATGAATAATTATATAAGAAGAAATTATTGTAAAAATATTTTTCTAAAAATATAAATGATATGTTATAATCATCTCCACTAGGAAGTGGCAGTTATGCTGAAGTGACTTGTTTGTGTCTAGGATGAACCTCAGTTACAATGACGTGAGCTCTAAAAAGGCAAACACTACTTTAATAAGCTACCTGTATAAATAACCGAGATCTCTTTCAACAATTGGGCTTTATTCAATATATAGACATGATGATGCAATATGTCAACAGGCACTGACACATACCATCAATTTTAATAACCAGCATTAGACACACAGATCTGTGTTTGCACTAGTTAGAGATTGTGCCATAGAGCTAGGAAATCACTACCCCCAACCCCAAAGCACAGCCCTGTACCAGACCAAAACAGCAATCACAACTGAGCCTTCACATGCTGTTAATTAAAATTCATATGTTACTAATTTCATGCTCCTACAAGGGAATCTGAAGGGAACAACTGGTTTTAAGTTTGAACATAAAAAAGAGAAATTATCAATACTATGTATATGTATGGTTTTTTAAATTGTAGGCTTTAAGTTTAGAATTGTCATGCTCTCTTAAGATTGTTCAAGTGGCTAAAATACTGACAGGAATGCTTATGCAAAATGATGTGTAATGCTACGTATTTACCACAGGCCTGCTTAAAAATACAAAACTAAACTCATTACAATCATATACTTGAAGTAGTTAAAGGTAGAATTAAATCTGGCAGCACATACAAGGCATCTCACTTTTCACTCCATCTTTTTTGATCTATTATTACTCTTGCTGTTTAAGATGTATTATGTTAAGATCTAGGAAGCTTATGTTGTACCTTGACAACCACTTATTCAGAAATGAGGTCTACTGAAGTAAGCATCTTTGGCCAACGGGATCCTTCTTCAAAACAGACTCATGGTACATTTCCAAAAATGGCATAATTCAAGAATTATAGGTATGAATGCATACAAGACCTCAGCTCTGTTCAGACATCATGGACAAGTCACAGTTTGATGTGAACAAACCTCACATCCTCCGACTCCAAGTCCCCTCAATCCTCTGTAAACGTTCCAAGCTGCAGCTTAAAATTGCCTAATTTGTCTTCAATGTAGCTTCAACTTGTTGTAACACAAGCACATTAAATTGGCTTTTGTTTCTTTCTGAAGTAAAGAGAGTACAATTTTGAATCCTGCTAACTGGGCAATAAACCTCCATTTACAAAGACTATCTAAATCAGAACATCTTTTAGCAATGGCTCCACACAGAAGAGGAGCTGGAAAAGTTCTTTCACATCATAAATTAAACTGCAATTTATTCATAATGACAAAATACAGTTGACGGACTGGACAAAAAACAGTCTGGAAGCAGAGAACACTGGGTTTAAGTTCCACCTATATCATGACACCATCACCCCCAATTTGGCTGCAAATGCAAAATAAGAATACTATATCATTGTAAAGATGTCTGGTGGGAACTTTTCATCCATCTGTTGGTCATGTGGGAAGTAGTATGTGCTTATACCATAAAATACACTGAGCATTCCTTGGTTATCACCCAGAGAAGAAGGGGGCTGGAATGGGAATAATCAATTCACATACCATCATCATAATTATGGTATCTAACAGTAATAGACTGCTTTTGACAGCAGCAAAAAACAGGCCACCCATAAACAAGGTTTCCATATACTGCTCAAGTATGCAGAAAATATATATGACTTAGTAAGTTAGGCAAACATATCACCTCACCTCCCCCAATGAAGAGCCTTAACGATGAACAGAACATGTCCCAGGTGTTGGCAGAGTAATTAACACAACAACAGTGCAAAACCTGATTAAAAAGTGTAGATAAAAGGTTTATTTAGGAACTAAAAGGAGAGACAGGGTCCTAACACAGGCCTGTAGCTACTGCAGGGCCCTGGGGGCAATGCACCATCCCTAATTTGCTCTGCCCCCAAAT
Organism: Gekko japonicus; assembly: GCF_001447785.1. Classification (NCBI taxonomy): domain Eukaryota; kingdom Metazoa; phylum Chordata; class Lepidosauria; order Squamata; family Gekkonidae; genus Gekko; species Gekko japonicus. The sequence continues at coordinate 252,630 of NW_015163671.1, read as the reverse complement.
CTTCCCTGACCTTTTGAATTTTGGTCATGACCTTTTGAATTTTGGCATTTACTACTTCCACTCCTGGCTTACTAAATACATGATGGTGCTTCTCCTTCCGGCTGGATCTGAAATTCCCTCCTCGTCTGGCCAGCATCTGCAAGGGATCTCACTGGGAAGAGCTCACCAATTGCTCCTGCCGTGCTGTAGTGGAGGGGAACAGCATGCCACAGGCTCCAGCCACAAGCCCAGCAACAGCTGGCCCCAGAGAGGAGCTATCTGCATGCTGGAGTGTGGATCATATGGGGGAGCACAAGAATTGTGTGTGCCCCAAGTGGGGGAGAGGCAGCAAGCTGGCCCTGGGTGGATATGGGGCTTAAGGTTGCCCACCCACGATGCTCCCTGGGCAGCCCCTGGGAGCAGCAGCCACTGCCCGGAGAGCCGCCAGGAATGGCGCGCACCCGCAAACACAGCCATCTTGCTGGAGGGCTTGCTTGGCCTGCCCCCTATGTCAGGGATGCCATGGCTGGGGTAGCCCCTGGAACTATGGCCCACCTGAAGGCCAGCTGCGGAGGAAGGCGCTGGGCTGCGGCATAGGCACCAAACAGTTCCCTTTGCTCCCATGCAAAAAATGGGGGGGGAAAAGTCAGGTTGGGCTTTGCAAACTCTTCCCCTCCTTTAACTCCTCAAAGAGCGGCTGGAAGGGGCCAGTATTTGCACCCAAGATGCAGCAGAGCTCTCCATCCTCACCTGAAGGTGGAGCAGCTGCATTGATGGAGGGGCCAGGGGGAGAAAGCAGCTCTACAGGTTTGGAGGGCTGCAATGCAAATTTTTTGGAAATTAGATGGAATGGGAAGTGATGCTGGAAGTGACGTAAGCACGTGGGTGCAGTTCCCCCCCCCTACTGAAAATATTCTAGCTACGAGGCTGTCCTAACTGCATCTCAAGCTGAGAGAGCGGGTAAGACTAAGTGTGGAACTTCTGAGAAGAAACAGCATATTACCCTAAGAGTAGCAATCTGGAGACAAACAAGGAATGACATTTAAAAGGAGAGAAGGTGCTGGCCTCACTATCCTGTTTGTTTTCTTGCTGCCCCCTGTAGAGTCTTCTTTTATTCTTCTTTGCACACCAGACATTGTCTATTCTAACACGAGGAAGTACAGAATATTGAAAATTTGAAAGGAAAAAATGAAGGAAATGGGGAAACTATCCTGCTCAAGCACTAATGGTTTATAGAATCCAGGGTAGGACTGGTTATGTGAACCACATGTGAGATTTCAAAACAATTCATCCCCCACCCAGATTCTTCATGAGCTCTGGGTTGTTCAAATCAGGGGTCATTTCCTGTGGGAGCGCACAGGAGCGGAGCTCCGGCAGTAAGGAGCCCAGGAGGTGGGCACATGCAACAAGCCCCACCCCCTGCTCCCAGCAGCCCTCAGTCAGGCCACAAGGAGCAAGAAGCAGCCAGGTAAGTTGCAGAGTCCCCCCCCCAGCCCGCCTTCAGGTACAAGCTCTCCCTCCTCTGTGAGGGCAGATCTGCACGTGTCCCCCCCCCCATAGCTAGCAATCCAAAACAGTCCAGTGGAGCCTGAGCGGTGGGTGTTGCCTTCTGACACACTTCTGGTGATGTCAGGGGGTGTGGCATATGCAAATAAGTTATGCTAATAAGCTCCTACACCTCTTTTTCTATGAAATGACCCCTGGTTCAAATACTGAGTTTATGGTTGAGTGCCTATCAGGAGAGCATCAAAACAGCCCCAACTTCAGGCTAGGTAGGTGTTTCTGCATACTTAAGAGCATATCCTTAGTTATGGGGGAAATCAAATCAGTCTGTAAATATAAAAATCCCCTTTCTTCAAAAAGCTTGACCTGATCAGGACTGACTGAGTATGCTGCTGGAATGTTGAGAGCAGATGAAATTGTTAAGAGGAGGAGAGAGAAAACGGACCTGCTCATGAAGTATTTTGGAAAGGAAGACTGAGAAGAAATTTCCCTCCAACTTGGCAACTTTCTCAAATAAATAATTAGTTCTGAATTTATCTATCAGCAACATTAGAAGGTAACTAGGTCTGGGTTCACACATACATGCCTAACACTTAATTCATCTGTACTTGATTACTGGCAGATGAATAAATTAATTTACTCCAACAGCAGCAGTTCATTTTAAATGGTGTTAATCCCATTATCTGCCTTTTCAGAAGTGACGGATATAAATATATTGAACAAATAAATTGAGTGACCTTGGTGTTCTACCGGATAACCTGTCCACACATGCAAGTCAATAGCACCAAGTGATGATCACACATTTGTGAACCATTCTTCTTCAGTATGTCCACTCATCACATTTACTCTACAACCTGTTAACTTTCAGGTCAAATTTTCCTGAATTTTAAAAATCAAGGTACTTGTAACAAAAGAGAAACAAAAGTTTTTAGATGGTTTGTATTACACTTTCTACAGAGTGCCTGTAGCAACCTACACAACACACTGTATCTTGTCCTCATTATTAGCCTATACAAGTTGCAGCCTGTACATATAACTCTGCCTTTTAGTCAAAATGAACAAGTAACAGTCTACATAAGCAGCAGAAAAAGACAGTGACATAGTGTTCAAATCCTGAAATGGTAGAACAGGTTGTGCCTCTTTAGACTGCCAATAGGGGAATCACATTTTTGAATGCTTCCCTATATAAAACAAAGAACTTGCAAGTAGAGCCAGTTTGGTGTAGTGGTTAAATGTGGTGGACTCTAATCTGGAGAACTGGGATTGATTCCCCACTCCTTCACATGCAGCCAGCTGGGTGACCTTGGGTCAGTCAAAGTTCTCTCAGAGCTCTCTCAACCCACTCACCTCACAGGGTGTCTGTTGGGCGGAGAGGAAGAGAAGGAGATAGTAAACTGCTCTGAGACTCCGAGTGAAGAGCAGGGTATAAATCCAGTCTCTTCCTCTTCTTCTTAAAAGGTAGCACAGCAATCTGAGAACTGACCTAAAATCAGTCTCTCTGTGTTGACTGAGAATTCAGACTGAAGTATGGTCTACACTATCACCTCAGGATCTTCCAACCTTATTCAACTGCATGAGCTGACCAATCTTCATTATTCCTTGAGAGGAAAAGAACATAAATTACAGAACCTGGCAATTTACACTGATACATATTGAGTGCTCCTGCGTCACAGCTGAAGTGTTGCTATAGATAAGGCTGGTAATGGATTACAAATTTTAGGCAGAGGCTCGATTTAATGGATTGGATCCACATAGGGTTGCCAGCCTCCAGGGGGGGCCTGGAGATCTCCTGCTTTTACAACTGATCCCCAGTTGACAGAGATCAGCTCCCCTGGAGAAAATGGCTGCTTTGGAGGGCAGACTCTATGGCACGGTACCATACTGAGGTTCCTCCCCTGGATCCACCCCCAAAGTCTCCAGGACTTTCCAACCCAGACCTGGCAACCATAGGTCCACACCACATTTTCCACTCATGCAAGACACGTTTTGTCAGTGGAACAAAATGTTCCTGATCTCCCCCCCCCCCCGCTGCAGCCTAGGGATCTTTCCAAAATGCTGCTTCTGAGAAACAGAGGACCCTCAGGAACAGCATGAGGGGCAAATCAGCAGTCTGGATCTATCTCAACTTTTTCTTGCAATCAGGTCAACATGAAGCTCCAGCAGAGCAATTCATATTGCAGTCCAACCACCTGGATTTATGCTGAACTGACAGAAGTTGCCTTTTTGGTCTCAAACAATAATAGGTAGACAATACCTTTTTCTGGAAAACACTGTATTGGTATGGAAATCTTTAAATCTCCATGTTGATGAGGCATTAACTCTTCACAGGATGGACAACATAAGGTTGACTTGAATGCTATCAAGAATTGCACTCAAAAGCAGATGTTCCAAATGGTCAAGCAGAAATTAGACGAGAAGAGGGCCACATTTGAGAGCCACCAGTGTTAACAAAAGCCAAGCAATAATACAGACCCAACCCAAAATATCACAAAATGATGTGCAAGCTCACAAGTCCTCCAGAACTCTATCAGGCTGGATATTTTTTGGAAAAAATGTGTGGGGACTGCAGGTCATTATTTTATCTGCATCCTGTGCAGGATGTGCTGTACATCTGATGAGATTAGGTGCTGCTCCCACTAAAGAATCAATATTTTTTTTAAAAAAACTGGTATGAAGATGTGGCAACTGAAACAAATGTAGGAAACCCGAAAACAGAACAAGGAAGGCAAGAAATAAACATTGAAGCCATCAGAGCCTTTGTTATTTGCATTTGACAAGAGACATCAAGAACAAACATTAAGCTCATCACATCTACGTGCATGGTGCTTTTTTTAAAAAAAATGTGTGACTTCTTCGGCTTTGCAGTTTTTCCTATTTCCTTAGATACAGCTCTGTTCTAGTACTGCAGGATAATCCATCATGCTGCATTTATCACTTCCATGGAACAAATGAAAAACACATCATCATCTTAGACAGGGGTCATTTCCTGCAGGAGCGCACAGGAGCGGAGCTCCGGCAGTAAAGAGCCCAGGGGGCGGGCACATGCAACAAGCCCCACCCCTGGCTCCCAGCAGCCCTCAGTCAGAGCAAGAAGCAGCCAGGTGAGTTGCAGAGCTCCCCCCAGTCCAAAACAGTCCAATGGCACCTTTAAGACCCAAGTCTTATTCAGGTACAAGCTCTCCCTCCTCTGTGAGGACAGATCTGCAGGTCCCCCCTCCCCCATAGCTAGCAATCCAAAACAGTCCAGTGGAGCCTGAGCGGTGGGTGTTGCCTTCTGATACACTTCTGGTGATGTCAGGGGGTGTGGCATATGCAAATACGTTATGCTAATGAGCTCCTGCACCTCTTTTTCTACGAAATGACCCCTGATCTTAGAACAAGCACAATCTATTTCACCGTGCGTACACAGAGAGGAAGGCTCTGACTGGTGGCAATTTCTTTCTGTCTGTGCACAAAACAGGTATACATACTCATGCACCACTTAGTTCTGCTACCCTTCTCTTGTCTTTCCTTTAGGGGGAACAGGACAGTGCCCCCTGCATGTTATCCTAACAACCCTATAGGTGAGGCTAGGCAGAGAAAGTGACTTGGACTAAGGCCAAGAGGGGATTTTGATCTGGGCTTCTCTAGCCTTACTTCACACTGAGAATTTTTGTAGGCTGAAGTATCCCCACCACCACTGATTCCCCTTATAATGCAGACCCCCAACTCCAGTATGATGCTGTTCCTAAGTGTTCCCTGCCACCCAGAAGCAGCACATCAAAGGTTGTGAAGTTTTAGAAGTGGAGTTGTGTATCTATGGTTTGTTGCAACCCACCCTGAGCCTGCTTGCAGGGGAAGGAGGGCTAGAAGCCCAATAAATAAAATGAAATGAAACAAAGGGTTATCTGGGGCTACTGCAGGAGGGAGAAAGCAAGGAGGTTCTGCTCCATGGACAAAAATATCCTACATCTGCTGTAATGCTCCATGGGATGATGCAACCCTCTAATCACAATAGCACCCTGATTCCCAGTTCGGTTTTTAAAGGTAGGTAAAAAGGTTCCCTTGCTCGAAAGCCAGTCGAATCCGACTCTAGGGTTGCGGTGCTCATCTCCGTTTCAAAGCCGAAGAGCCAGCGCTGTCCGAAGATGTTTCCGTGGTCGTGGCCGGCATGACTAAACACCAAGGTGCACGGAACGCTGTTACCTTCCCACCGAAGCGGTACCTATTTATCTACTTGCAATTTCTTGCTTTCGAACTGCTAGGTTGGCAGGAGCTGGAACGAGAGACGGGAGCTCACTCTGTCATGCGGCACACTCGGGTCTTGAACTGCTGAACTACCGACCTTCCACAGCCTGCAGTTCAGCATCTTAACCACTTGAGCCACCGCAGCTCCTTCAGCTTTTAGGCTAACTCAAATATTATAGTCAGGCAAGTGGTAGCTGGGAGTAGAGCCATTTCAGTCATGGCATCCCAGCTCTGGAATGCTCTCCCCTGAGTGTCTCTCTGGCAGCAGATTTGTTACCCATCCACCATTAGGTGAGGATTTATTCATTCTCCCAGACCCCAGTACATTGGGAGGGGAGGCAGAGAGAAAAGCTATTTTTCTCCCCCCCCCACACCCCCACCCCAGTTTCAAAAGAAAATCCAGAATTGAATCTCTCAGGTGTTAGCACATTACTTTTGAACAATTTGTCCTTTTCAGCTAATACATTGCATTGTCTGGTACAGCTATAAGTCCCTTCCTCTGGGATGGAAGAACCTTTGTTCTCATGTTAACACAGTTAATGTTTTGACTTCCTGAGCACAATACAGCCTTCCAGGGAGTAATCTTCCTGGCAACCTGATCTAGTCACTAGATACTTCCCTTTTGTTTCACGTTTCCAGACACTGCGCATTTGTATCCTCCTTCCAAATGCTCTAAGATTATGCAGACCTGTCCCTTTCCTTCTTACCCCCAACAAGAAGAATTCAGTAAGATGGACTTCTAGTTAGAATGTGAAAAAAGGCAGATTGCAGTGGTCGCTATTATTTGAACAAACTTATGTTAGGATAAGAGTATTCAAACTTGCACATTACCTGTTTCACACAGAAGTTGTATTCTATATAGAACAAGGGTAATTCCAGGACCATAAATCAGGGATCAGAGAGACAATTTCCAACTACAAATTTTCTAAGTATAAAGGAAGCTGTCAAACATTAAATGCTTATTTTTGGCATCAGTTAGTACTTCACATTGATAATAAAATACTTCGTATCCCCTGTTCATGCACTTTTAAATTCCATTGTTTTCAGAAACAGACGTATGTGCTTAACCCTCTCACTGAAACAAAATGGGATTTCAAAGTGGATTGATCATGCCCTGTACATTCAATGAAATATTACAATTACACAAAGAGTTTTCATGACGTGCAAAAATCTGCACGTGTTCTTGGTTTCTCAAGCCATCCTTCATACCACTAGGATTGCCAGGTCCCTTGGTCTTGCCGGTGGGGGGATATGGGGAGCATTCCAGGAGTGGGTGGGGACAGCCCTGATGCACTGATGTCACCCAGAAGTGATGTCATCATGTCGAGGCGGTGGGGGGGCCCTGTGGAGCAACCAACCCCTCCCAACCACCAGGACCCCAATGGGGCGGCGGCAGCAGCGAACATACCTCCCTCCCTCCTTCCAAGCCAGCTGGCGAGGGAAGTCCCCGGGGGGTCGGCTGAGGCTGGGAGGCAGAGCCAACACAGACTTTGATGGAGCAAGAGCAGCCGCCCCCCCCCCTTTCTCCCACCTTCCTCGGTCGGAAGCGGGCTGCCATGACAGCAGCACTTCCCTGGAGGCTATTGCATGTCCCTCTTCTTCTTCGCCTTCCTACTCCTCAGAGCAGTGCCTTGGACCCATGCAGCGCCTCTGGGAAATCCGGTCTCGTCTTTTTGTCTCCCCGCCGAGATTGCGCTCATGCATGCACCCCCACCCCAAGGCAAAGGAGAGTGTGAGGGTGATGCACTGCTCCTGCTGAGGCCACCTGCTGAGGCCACTGGCGTGTGAGGGAGAGCAGGAGTGCAGGACCAGGCTGTCTCCCCAAAACACACACACATAGTGGAAGGAGGCACCAGCCGGTAATCGAGCCGCCTGCATAGCACCAGCCACTGGGGGGGGGGGCAGGATGGGAAGTAGACTGAAACCAGGTTTGTGTGAGTCAGCTGGAGAAGTGGACTTGGGGAGCTGCAAGGTTTCCAGATACCGCCTGCTCGTGCTGGAGCAGGGCAGGAGCAGCCCTGACGCGATGATGTCACTGCCGGGCGGGGTTTCCCCTGCTGGCCAGCTGGCTGGCAGCGAGTATAAGCCCCAAAAACTGGGAGATTCCCTGCCTGGACCTGGGGAGAGGCAACTACATTCCACTGCATTTCTGAAATGGGTTGAGTTTGTGATACATGGTATGGGAGGAGGGTTGCTGTTCAGGGGGAAAACTCATCAACTGTACAGCTTGTATTTGCATGGGTGCTGTGTGCATTTTTGGCAAGCATGCGTAGCAGGGACAGGGCTTGCATGCACAGTCATGACTGAAGCTAGTGCACTCATTCCCACGCTTACTTTATGCGCACTGTCCAGGATGAGCTAACATGGAAGCAGCTACCAGGCTTCAAAGATAACGTATGGAATGACCCATATAAAATGCACCTTGATATGGGGCTACAAAACTAGAAATATCATACAGATGCACACAACAGTTGCAAGTGGGGTCTACTTCCATCCTTTTCATATCACTACATTAATGTTACTTTGGTAGGTTTACAAAATTCCCTTGGAACTAAAGGTTGCCACCCCCAGATTTAGAGATAATTCCTGAGGTTTCAGCAGCTGAGCACAAACAACTCCTTAGCCTGCTTCAACTAGCAGGAATATAATTTCTCAATAAAAGGTTATTAAAGGTTTGTTTTTTTTTTCTTTATCTGCACTGGAACGCTGGGAAAATGAAAGTCCTTAAACTACTGTTTTATAGTTGAGATTTGTATTTTTAAGGCTTGGATTATCAATGCTTATTTTGGAAAGGATTAGATACAAACAGGTTTACAGTGTAACTGAATAAGTAAAGGCTGGTAATGAACCTCAGCCATAAAACAGTCTTCTCTTTATAATGTTATTGGCAGGAAGTGTTTCAGAGCAGTTACCTGAGTGCCAAACAATTCTACAAGCCACTAGGTATTACCTGCATCTGAATGCTCAACACATTCAGCACATGCCCTCTAAAAGCAAGAATTTAGTGCTGCTATTTTTTTTAAAAAAAAGATAACATTCTGATCTACACTTATATGTCCATTTTAAACCAACATTTTCAAAAGAAAATGTTTGTGTGTGCCGGGGGGGGGGGAAGCATCCAGAGTTCATCTGCTCACTAGGATACACTAAACATTTAACAATCATAGCAGCATTTCTGGGCAGCAGTATCAAGACATGCATGACTACTATGCGGAGGACTCAGAGTAAAAAAGTATTTGGTTGATGCGACTGTACCACTGGGTATCAAGGAGCAGTGCTTGTCCATCATTCCAGGCAAGATCCTAAAGCATGCTTCAAGCCGTTGTTTTGAATAAAGCATAAAGAATTTCTATGGTGACAGTTTGCTTTACTATACACTTAGGTATAAACAGAGGAAGTCAGGGGAGCATAGGAAGCACAGTGCTCAGCCTCTGCCTCCAAAACCTTAGCAAATACCTGGAGAGCAGCCAACAGATGGTTTCAATAGCTTCCTTAGGAGTGGGAGAAAATGAAGTATGCACATTTTTCGGGGGGGGGGATGCAAATTCCGTCATTAGTTTTCTTAATACTTATACCATGCCGAAGAGCTGGAACAGATTTCAAGGGAAAGAATGTGGAGGATTACAAATAAACTAACACAGCAACTGAGAATTTGGCATCTTTTAAAACCTGTCTTGGAATTTCATTTCATAATTTTAAGTCGATCGTTAGAAAAATATCCCGAGAGGCTACCAAAACCTGTCCACTTTTCCATTCAAGAAAAACTGGGAAGAACAGAGACCCCTCGAAATAAGCCAAGACAAGCCCATTCCTGAAATAGCCTTAATGCCCCCCAGGATAAAAGAAAAAAGGAAGTTATTCCTGGAATTACAAGATCCTTCAATAGACATTTTAGCTTGGATACCATGACTGTTCCTTCTGGAGACAAAGGCAGTATTTGATATTACAAAGATCTAAAAGTAAGGCTGTGATGAGTAACACCTCATTTGGGAGCCTTCTGGCAGTCAGCCCAATACAACTGTAATCAGGAATGCTCCTCGCCATATAGCAACAAAACCCTGGACACATATGACCTATCTTTTATTGGACCAGAGTGTTACAAGGTGCTTACACAACTGCCGCTCATTAAAATGCCACAGTTGTCTTCTGCATTTGCAATACTGGTCTCTGGTTGATTTGGCTTGTCCCACATAACTTGCGGCAACACCTTCTTCTCTATATGTAAGAACGCAATCAAATAAAGATCAACCTGGCCCAAACGGGGCTGAAGTATTGGTGAAAAACTCAAACTGCCTCTCAAACGCCTTGTTTTTTGTGCTTAGATTCTTAAATGGACAACCTGATAATAGTGGCTGTATCTAAATTTTGATTTATGTACATTACCCAAGCACTGAGAAACAATAAACATTTCATAGCTTTAACAAAGAAGTGGAAGTAGTTCCAATACTTGCAGGGATAACAGATGAGTATCTAAGGAGCAAAACTCTGTGTAGATATCTCCCTGACACACAACATACTAAAAAGAAAAGGAGGGCTGCAGCAAGCATGGAGCCAAAAACAAGAGACAGTCGGTGCACTGGGAGCCCCATGGGATCTCAGAGTTGAATTAAAATTAATTCTCCCCAGTGCACCAGTTGTCTCTTGTGCTTTTTTTTTTTAAATAAAAAAGTAGTGTACTAAAACATGGCTACATACTTGCCAGGGAGTTAGCCTTCATGGCAAAACAGGTCTCGCACCTCATTCTGCCATTGAGAAACGTGGAATTTACTCAACTGGCCCAGGTTCCTAATGAGGAATTCATTCTTCCAGCTTTTTTTTTTACACACCCTCCCAAACAAATAAAAGACTCCTTTTTACTTCAGCCACTAGATGCAGAATTGAAGATATGTTTGTCTAGCCTAGTTTGGACTTTATTTTTTTATGAGTGGTGCACTTCTTCAAATGTGTGTGCATGCACACAGAGTGGCTTACAAACTCCTTTCCCTTCCCCTCCCCACAACAGACACCCTGTGAGGTAGGTGGGGCTGAGAGAGCTCTTGACAGAAACTGCTCTTTTTCAAGAACAGCTCTTATCAGAACTACGGCTTGCCCAAGGTCATCCAGCCAGGTGCAAGTGGAGGAGTGGGGAATCAAACCCGGTTCTCCCAGATTAGAGTCCGCACACTTAACCACTACACCAAACTGGAGAAATAGCAAAGAAAGGGCACTTGTTTCCTGGCCTGTATAATTTTTCTTTTGTTTCTAAAGATTTTTGGGAGACTGAAACACAAATCTGATAATACTAAGATTATTCTGTCTACAACTTATTCCCTAGCATGGGGGTAAGTTCTAAAAGTAGGCAGAGAAAAGTATATGTGTTGATCATGTTCTGTTTGCTCAGCTGCTGGTAGACAACGTTTTCTCAACTACATGCTTTGTCTTTCCTTAACTGATGACAGCAAATACAAGTAAATGGTGTTGCAGTGGTCTGTTTGCACCACTCTTTTTGCCTTAGAGGTTGGAGATTGTTCACTAACAACCATTGAAAGCATCCAAGTGACACCATGCTGCCATCTCATCAGGAGAACTGGTTTTGTATAATAATGTCACTATTGAAAAAAGAGCTTGAGTCTAGTAGTCTAGTAGCCTGACCGTCATAATCCAGATATTCTACACCCCAAAACAGTGGTCCCAAAAATCAGAAGCAACAGAATTTACTTTACAAGTCATCAATTGAGCTATTTACTCTGCAGAAACTGTTTATTCTGAAAGCAACACAGTACAGGCCAACTGACCTTGTTAAACTTCCATTTGATTACTGATTACATTTGAACTTCCATTTGATTACTGTAGCATCTACCCTCATATTATCAAAAGTGGCTTTTCCACACAGTTATGTACCACCCAAAAGTGTGTGTTCTGCCCTTGACACTTAAGGTTGTGACAAAGCAAAGAAAGAAGTCCAACTCTTGCCCAACCAAAGCCCTTAATAATAGTTTAGACCTCAAGGAATAGTTATGTGATCCAGACCAAGCCCTTAAGCCATTTCACAGAGGCAGAGGCAAATTGAGAGTTCTGACTACTACAACTGTCTGTAGCTTGAACGACCATTGGATACTCACCGTGAAGGGTCCTTCTCCTCTGAGGTCTGGAGGACATCTTGTGTGGGTGATTCCCATCCATCTTCAGGGAGGCAGGACTAAGTTCAACTTCTTCCTGTTTCCTCTGGTGGGAGTCACCCTTGGCTCAGTTTTGGTACTCCCAAAAGCAGTGTGGTAGAGAACTATAATACAGGAAGAACTCAAAACAACAGTATAACATCAACCCCAACAAGATATAATAGGAAAGGAAAAAACGAGAGGAAAAAAGGCAAGATAAGAACCTCCTTCTGTTTGGCATATGGAAACAATATTACCACAAGGGTAAGGTGAACGAAGTTCCTCTCTATAACACCTTCAAACTCATGTCGATCTCACTCTCTCTGATCTGTGTTTGGCTGAATGCAGTTGGTGGACCGTGGAAGAATGACGATCCCGGGAGGGCCAAGATGTCCTCCAGACCTCAGAGAAGGACCCTTCAGGGTGAGTATCCAATGGTCATTCTCCCTCTGAGGTGGAGGCCATCTTGTGTGGGACCTCCCAGAGCAGTGTCCCCTAAATATAGGGTGGGGGGTCGTCCTCCATCGACAGGACTGACTGCAGAACACGGCGTCCAAATGCTGCATCCGCAGAATCATACAAGTTGATTTTATAATGCCTGATAAAGGTAGACAGGGACGTCCAGGTTGCCGCTTTGCAAACTTCTTCCACAGATGCTCTATTAGCAAAGGCCGCCGAAGTGGCCGCATTACGCAAGGAATGGGCAGTGATGCCTTCTGGAACTTTGATGTGCAGGCTCTTGTTATAGCTGAGGTAGAAATTTTCTTTCCCGTATGCGGAAGGGAAATATTAATGAACATAGAGTCTGTCTAATCTCAGCCGTTCTGGAGATATAGTACTTTAACACTCTCTGTACGTCTAAGGCATGCCATAGGCGTTCCGTCAGATATGAAGGCTTCAGGACAAAGGAAGGTAAGCAAATTTCTTGAGCTCTATGAAATTTTGTGTTTACCTTAGGGCAAAAAGATGGATCTGTTTTCATGACGACTTTATCTCGATGAAAAACGTAAAGTTTCTTGTGACGAGAGCTGCACACAGTATGCCAAATGAGACTGCACCATTGATTTATATAGGGGCATTATGATATTGGCTGATCTGTTTTCAATACCCTTCCTAATAATCCCCAGCATAGCACTGGCCTTCTTTATTGCAGTCACACACTGTCTCGACATTTTCAGTGAGTTATCTACTACGACTCCAAGATCTCTCTCTTGATCAGTCTCTGCCAGTTTAGACCCCATCAATGTGTATTTATATTTAGGATTTTTGGCTCCAATGTGCATCACCTTGCACTTGGCCACATTGAACCCCATTTGCCACGTTGATGCCCACTCGCCCATCCTTGACAGATCCCTTTGGAGTGCCTCACAATCCTCACTGGTTTTCACCACCCTGAACAACTTCATATCATCCGCAAATTTAGCCAATACTGCTTACTCCCAACTCCAAATCATTAATGAACAAGTTAAAAAGCAGTGGACCAAGTACTGATCCCTGCGGTACCCCACTGCTTACCTCCCTCCACTGAGAAAATTGCCCATTTATACTCACTCTCTGTTTTCTATTAATTAGCCAGTTTTTGATCCATAAAAGGACTTGTCCTTTTATCCCATGATTTTTGAGCTTACTTAGGAGCCTTTGATGAGGAACTTTATCAAAAGCTTTCTGGAAATCAAGGTAAACAATATCTATTTGATCCCCCTTGTCCACATGTTTGTTCACCCCCTCAAAGAACATTAACAGGTTAGTGAGACAAGATCTTCCCTTAAGAGACAAGGTTTGAGACTGGAAACACCTTAACAGTTGCTGTAATTGTCGCAGGTGCAGTCATCCCTTCTGGATTGACTCTATGCACGATATTAGTAAACCCAAGAGTTTTGTCAGGGTCATGAAGGAAGTGGATCTGCTCGTGATCACGGACATGGACATCTCTCTGATTTCCGGGTCTTTTGGACTGGCATAGATAAGCAATTGACTGTTGTATCAATGATAATGTCCAGAAGCTCTAGGCATTGTACTGGGTTCAGAGAGTTCTTCTGCGGGTTTATGATGATGCCGAGACTTTGTAGACCTTGAATGGTTATCTTCATATTCACTAATGGTTTGACTATGTGGCTGGACCTGATCACGAAGTCATCTAAATAAGGATGTATGTAGATCCCATGTTCTCTTGATTGGATAATCGGATTGATCAGAATCCTGGAGAGGACTCTCAGAGCAGCTAAGATATTGAACAGAAGTGCCTTGAATTGACAGGGGTCCTCCCCCATGCAGAAGCGGAAATATCTCCTGTGCCTTGGAAAAATCGGAATGTGCAGGTATGCCTCCATAAGATGTATGGACATGACGAACTCTCCTGGTTGTATTCTGCACTGGATTGGAGTGTTTTCATCCTGAAATGTCTCATTTTGACAGACTTGTTGAGAAACTGTAAAATCCAGGATTGCCCCCTAGTCTCCGTTATTCTGGCACAGTAAAGAAAATAGAGTAAAAAACTCTGAATCCCTTCTTGGAAGGTGGCACAGGCTTGACGGTGATAAGATGTTGGGTTGCCTGGGCAATCCTGAGGCATTTTTCTAGTCTCTTAGAATGAAGTGTTTTGGTGGAGGGTTGGAAATTTCTATTGCATAACCCTTGGTCACTAACTCCACAGTCAAGAGGTCTCCTTGAGACTAGATCCAGACTTCTTTGAAGTGCAATGGTCTTCCTCTCATCAGAATCAAGGATATGTCATACACTGCGTTGCTTTCCATCCCAGTCGATCTTCTCTAATCTGTTCCCGGGCTATGTGCCAAATCTGGAGTTAAAACCTCCTCTTCTGAGGAAGAGTCTCAATTGATTCCAGTTCGATCTCCTTGAATACTGTTTGGATTTTGGCAAGGCACGTTGGGAACGAAAGGAAGGACCTCCAAACATCCCTCTATCCAAACGTATCAGTGTCTTTGGTAGTAGGTTCTATTTGTCCCTAGTTTCGACCAGGATTTTTGTCCAGGCAGTAGCTGCACTAGATAAAGATATGGCTCTGGATACAAATATTAGTGAGACCAACATTGCATCTGCCGTGAAGGAGGCTGCCTTAAGAATTCTGTTGACCCCTTCCCTGAGATGCCTACTGGACTCTGGTGGCAGTTAGAATATCTTCCTTGTCTAGAGGATAGCTGCTCTGCATACGATGGATTCAGTTGCAGATGCTTCATTGCCATAGCTATGGTGTCATGAGCTTTCCACAGTGTGAAATCTGCTTATTATCTAAGCTGTCCCAAATGGTGCCTTGATCATCTTCTGATATCAGGCTGAAGGACTGCACTGCTGTAACAGGAACATCCACCAATGGAACCTGCAATAGTCTTGGGTACTGCCTGTTTACTAAAGGTCTGACCCACTTGTATTTTAATAGCTTTTCAAAGAAAAATTATTTATTTCCCCCAAGGTCTAGTTTTCTGAACAGAATGTGCAAGGTTTTTCTCCCCGCCTGATTGGGACTCTTGGTGCTCTGGCACAATGAGAGTTTTGACAGGAGGTACTGGTAATTGTAATCCCTAAAGAAACAACAACAACAACAATAATAATAGGTATTTCAATGTCACCCTCATCTTGATCATCTGCCAGAAACTATCCCTCCTCTTTGCTACCAGACTCAGCACCAGGAGAAGAATCTGGGCTCAGCTAAATGTTTTGGCTCTCTCTCCCTCTTTTTCTGTTGGTAGATCCTTTTTGAGCTACCTTGGTTGGCCATTTAGCAGTCTTTTAAAATAAGGAGGTCCCCCTTGAACTGGCATGCCTTCGTGAGGAAGGGCAACTGGATAGGGGTCTCACTGATCTAAGACTCCCTTGCTAACAGAAACTCTCAATTTCTTCCCTCAATGCCGTGGCCAGGCTCGGGATGGGGCTCCCTAGATGGGAGCATATTCAGCCTGTGCTGAAGACACTGCACTGGCTGCCAATAGCGTACCGAATCCGCTTCAAGGTGCTGGTACTTACCTTTAAAGCCCTATATGGCCAGGGTTCGACATACCTACGGGACTGTCTTTCCCCATATGTACCCCAGAGAGCAATTTGGTCAAGGTCGCAAAACCGATTGACCCTCCCAGGCCCGAAGACGACGAAGACGAAGAGGAGGGGGGGAGGGGGGGAGGAGGAGGAGAGGAGGAGAAGAGGAGGAGGAGGAGATTGGATTTATACCCCACCCTTCACTTGGGAGTCTCAGAGCGGCTGACAAACTCCTTTCCCTTCCCCTCCCCACAACAGACACCCTGTGAGGTGGGTGGGGCTGAGAGAGCTCTGACACAAACTGCTCTTTTTCAAGGACAGCTGTGCCAGAGCTTGTGACTGACCCAAGGTCACATCAGCAGGAGCAAGTGGAAGAGTGGGGAATCAAACCCGGTTCTCCCAGATTAGAGTCTGCACACTTAACCGGTTCTCCCAGATTAGAGTCCGCATACCAAACTGGCCAGGCTTACCACCACCAGTGCCAGGGCCTTCTCAGTGGTGGCTCCGTACTGGTGGAATAAGCTCTCGGAAGAGATCAGGCCCTGCGGGATCTTTTCCAGTTCCACAGGGCCTGTAAGACAGAGCTCTTCCACTAGGCCTTCAACTGAGGAGCCACCACTGTTATTACCACCAACAATCCCTATTACAGAGTTTGGCCCTGGCTTTGACATTTGGCCTGTGCTGCTGCTTGAATCATGACACTTGGAAGATCAGAGAGCAGAATGATTGTTGACCGCTATCACACTTATTTGTACACCATCTAAAACAATGGAGGAATATCACTAGCACCTTAAGATTTTTAATGTATAATTGAATTGTTTTTAGTAGATTTTATGTGGATGTGAGCCATCCTGAGCCTGCTTTGCGAGGAGGGCGGGATACAAATCTAATAAATAAAAAAATAAATTGTCTTATCAAAGAAAAGAACGCTGGAGGGAAATTTTTAAAAAGCCTGCCACTCTGACGGAGCCTCCAATTCCATGTCGAACAGGAAGCCATCACTTTCCCCTCTGGTATCCACAGCTTGACGACCAAGCAGGCACGCTATACAAGCCATTTGTAAAAAAAATGGCTGCCGCTCTGACGCAGATCACAGTCTTCACTCTCTTCTTTCTTGACAGGGGAAGGAGAAGCCAAGAGGATAAGATTAAGAACAGAGTAAATGGAATAGATTAAGAGTTTAAAGATCAAGAATAGATAAAATAGTAAGATAACGAAAGTGGAAGTAGGAACTCCTACTTACTAGTTACTCTCCCTGGTGAGGCAGGAAAAGTTCTGAAGAGTGTGACTCCCACAGGCAAGAGACAGGAAGCTGGGGGGGAATTGTTCCTGCCTCCCTAACTGGATGGTCAGAATCACCCATCAAGATGTCCTCCACCTCAAAGGAAGACCATGAACAGTTTTCAAAACTTGAATTACATTAAGTGTTAGAGTAGCCCAGTCCTATCTCATATATACCTGTTGCCTGGGCTGTGACAAGGATCCATGGGGCCCTTGGGCAAACATGAGAGGGTTATTATGGCGATTAACCAGCTAAATGCAACTTCCAAATTCAAAGTGTGGGGAAAACAAGTATTTTATACAAAAAAGTAATGTATTGGGTAAGATGCTAAGTTAGAACACTTTCCCTTCAAATTGGTAGATTTTTATGTGGAGCAATTTTCTTTTAAATGGAAAGCTGCTAATACAATCTCATGAGCCCAACCTACAGTCTGAAATGTTCACCACCTCACTGGTAACTGGGCCTAACAGTCCATCAAGACCAGCACTCTACCTCCAACTGCAATGTCTAGCTATATTAAAAGCCATGTTAAGGATTGTAAACTGTAACAATACTATTGGCTGTTGTGTAGAATGACCCAATCAGAATGCAGAGCAATGTTCAGGAGGGAACAAATCTGATTAGTTGTTATCGTTGTAATTCCATTGTAATTCCATGTTCTAGGGCGTGGCTACTCCAGCCCGGGATAGTTTAAAACGGTACATTGGACCTACCTGAAGGTTCTTTCTCTTCAGTGGGGGAGAAGTCATGCACGAACTGGTTAGGTCACGCCTCTGCTCGCTCGATAGGCTATGCAAATTTCTTTTGTTGCATGGCTCATATTGGAGTGGCCTAGGCTGACCTCTCCAGTTATGTCCAAGCCCTGTCCGTGGATTACTCTCATCTCATATCTTTGTTTCAGTTCACAGTATTTGTAAGATGTGCTGTTGCAGGCCATATTTTTGCCACCCTGGTCTATTTCTGGTATCCAATTTGGGTGGGATGTGGATGACTTCTCCCCCACTGAAGAGAAAGAACCTTCAGGTAGGTCCAATGTACCATTCTCCTTCAGTGGGGGGAAGTCATCCAGAAACTGGGTTAGCAGTACCCAAGCTGCTCTTCTAGGGTGGGTGAGTTATCTCTCTCAAACTCGTTGTAATACTGGTATGCCGAAGGCTACATCGACACCGCCTGACCCCTCCTGTAATGCCTCACCATGTGGACAAGGAGGCCCAGGTACCTGCTCTGCAGAATCCATCCACTGTTGCTCGCTTGGATAATGTTCCTGTGGAGTGTGCAGCCACCTGACCTGGTGGTGCCCATCCTTGTCCCTTCATAGGCTTTGGCCATACCTGTCCAATCCAGTAGACCACTATGGTCTACGGGGCCCTCTTCGTCATACAAACAGCGGGTCTGACCTGCGAAAGGGAGATATATAGAGAGAGCTCCTCTGTACGCCCTGTTGTCTCCATGTCGGGAACCTGTGTCTGACTGGAGGTGCCAAGGGTTGTACTCCATTGGCGGAGGCCCATTTTGAAATGTCTTCCATGGGTGACTGCAGGGGCGCTGTGTTGATGGCCCCCTTGCCTGGTACAATTTCTGTGCAGTCAACTGTAACCATGCTGGTTCTAGGTGTAGGATGGGCCCTAGGTGCGGCTGATCTGTTCTCAGAGGTAGCTTCCTGGTATACTGGATCCAAGAACCCATGGTCCTCTTTGCTGGTGGGCGGTCATGAACGCCACTTCTGCCCTGTCCCTTGTGATCTTGTTGAACGTTCTTCTTAACGGAGCTGTGGGAAGGAAGGCATACCGGCAGGCTTCTGGCCCCGCTACTGGGTCCTGGCATCCGGATAGGAACCTCTCGACGTGACGGTTCATCAGGCTCACTAATAGGTCCTGCACCGGTGTCCTGAAAACTTATGTGATCTTGGTACAGACTTCCTGGCTCCAGACTCCTTCTCCTTGATTCAGGTCCTTACTGCTCAGCCTGTTGTTGTTGTTTTTGCAAGGGTAGTCGATGTTGTGGGCTGCCTTGCTGAGAAATGGAGGAAGCTGATGGTTTTTGTCCCAAGTTAGATGGTCTTGCCCACCATTCAAACTCCCTCATGAGTCCTGTCCCCAGGATTGGGCCTATGATCGATTTTTGAGACCCTGCAGGACTGACAGGTGCATCTGGACCGCCGTTATCTTGGACCCGACTCTCCGCACACCCTCCCATATGGGGTTAGCTTTATTTCCTCTAGCAGAGAGACGGCGGCCTGCTGTTTGTTCAGGCTGTCCCCCCCGGGAGCGCAAGATCGTGTGTAGGGATGAAAAGTTCTGTTGATGAGGGGCCTGCACGTGTACAGGACGCTGCTAACAGAGTATCCCTGATCTTGGTAAAGCCTCTGGGTGCTGAGGAGGGGCCAAAGGAAAGCCTTGTACTGTAAATGCTGGAGTCTGGGTTCCCCAAGATATGCAAATAAGCCTTCATGAGTCCAGGGAGGCCAAGCAGTTCCCCTTGCCTTTTTTTCCTGTCTTTATTTTATTTATTTATTTATTTGCAACCTCGCAAGTTCAGTAGGGCTCTCCAGTCCCCTGACTGCTTTAGAATGATGAAGATAACTGTGCTCCCTCTTCTGAAATGCTGTTCCTTGGGGACCTTCTCTATGGCACCTATGCCCTTCGGGTGCCGACTTGGTTTTGCAGTAAGGTTGTCTTGTCTTTAGTCTTGGGGCTGATAAAAGCCCACTGGTGTCTTGTGGAGTACACTCCCGACCCTTGCGAAGGCCCAGAGCCGGCCGCCACTTTTGTTTTTGGTTGTGGCTGCCCTATGCAATCCTGAAGGATGAGGCCTGTTAGGCATTGGGTCTCACACCGTGCTTGAGGAGTCTCCCTTCTCTTTCTCTACCAAGGTGAGAACCCCATGAATGGAATCGCCTGCCTGTGGTGTCTCCACCTGTGGCAGGAAGGGGACGTTATCGCCCTCTTCACCTTCGTCTCCTAACACCAATGTTCCCTCCAAGCTGTGGAGGCTTCTGAGCAAAATTTCTACTTTTGAGCTACTGGCATAAGGCTGTGAGGGAGCAATTTGGCCACTGCATGACAAGCTGTGGAGGCTTGTGAGCAAAATTTCTACTTTTGAGCTACTGGCGTAAGGCTGAGAGAGCGATTTGGCCACTGCTTAAATCAGCCCACTCCGGAGCCCTCCCTCCCGAGCGGAAAGAAAAACGTGTGAGCCGGAGGCCGAAAAAACGGTGAGCCAGCTCACACCAACTCAGCTCAGAGGGAACACCAGCTAACACTTCGTCGGTTCTGAGTCCCGAACAGAAGCCTGAGGACCACTCTGTAGTTAAGGTACTCCTTGAAAGTGTGATAATGGTTTCCTTGCTTGGAAGCCGGATGGCTGGTATGACTGCACTCTGAAGCGCATGGGATGCTGTTACCTTGCCACAGAAGTGGCACCTATTCATCTACTTGCAACCCCTTGTTTTCGCACTGCTAGGTTGACAGTAGCTGGGAGCACACGTTTTGTGAGCTGCCATCCCTACTGGACTGCCCATTGGTGTCCTAACCACTGAGCCACTGCAGTGGCCCTTGCTGTCTGAGTCTTTCTGTCCCCAGCATCTTAAGGCCTTCTCCCCAGCCCTAGGGAGCACTGTCCTTTGAAGTGGGGCCCGCAGTAGCGGTGATCAAGAGACCTTAAGGCCTTCAGGTCCCCCCGGTCTCCTCTTTTGAGAATTGCACACGCTTTGTGACAGACAGAGGGGAGCTCCCACCTTTAGGGACAGCCCACTCTTCTCTGATGATGTAATCAAGGGAGGCAGTAAAATGGTGTGAAGGTTTGCACCGAGACTGGTTTCTTAAAGCCTCTGATTTTCCAGTTTGCCGAGACTGAAGATACAGGTCTCTCTGCCCGTTCCCAACTGGTAACCCAGCGTGGAACACCCTTGTTCGACGGCCTTCAGAAAAGTTCAGATCTAAGCCAGTCGAATCCGACTCTAGGGGGCGGTGCTCATCCCCATTTCCGAGTTGAAGAACCAGCACTGTCCGAACACTCCTCCGTGGTCATGTGGCTGGCATGACGAGATGTCAAGGCGCATGAAACACTGTTACCTTGAAGCTGTACCTGTGCATCTACTTGAAATTTCTGACCCTCAAACTGCTATGTTGGCAGGAACTGGGACCAGAGACGGGAGCTCGCTCCGTCATGCTGCCCACTGGTCATGACTGCCCAACTACCGACCTTCTGGTCGCAGTTCAGCATTCTAACCACTGATCCACTGCGATCCCTTCTTCTTCTTTAATCTCGGCCTGCAAAACTTAGTGGTGTGGCTTCCCTTCCTGCAGGAGTCCCTTGGAAGATGACCTTCCCCTGGCTCCATGCTTGCACGTGCAGGTTTTGGGGTTGTGCCAGGGCTGCCGCCCCACCCCCTTGGCTTCCCATGTCCTGAAGCCGTTGTGTGCCACCCCAGGCCGTTCCCATTAGGGTCCAGGACCGAGAAGGTCCCGGTTGAAACGCTGAGGGGCTGAATGGGCGTGGTGCCAAGCCGACTGGGTCCTGCAGCAATTGCAGCTGGTGATCCCTGCAGCAGCTGCAGCTGTTGGTGAAAATGTGGTTGTGGGGCCTTTATGCCAACCTCTTGGACCATTTGCGGGGGGGGAGCAGGGACTGACTTGCTCCTTGTGGGAATGGAAATCCCATCTCCTCCCCCAATGATGTCTTCCTTCCCCTCCTGTTGCCACTTTATCCACCCCCTTCCATCATCTGATCATTCTTCTCTCCCCCCCCATGCCTTAGTTGATGGACAACCATACTATGCCAACCATGATGAGAGGTTAAATCCTCTTTCTTCTCCTTTCAATTTTTTGTGCAAACCTAAGGGTTCCCATGAGTTTGCAGAAACACCTCCCCAATCTGTTCCTGACCCTGTTGTGTGGATTTTTTTGGTCTGGGGCCAGGTTCAGAATCAGATACCTAGATACTAAAAACAGTAGTCAAGCTTCATTCAGCTTTTAGTTTCCATTTGCACTTAACTTGCAGGGGGGAGGGACATTTGTGCAGTTTGTAATAACTCTTAGACCAAGTGGCCCTGCTTATTACACAGGAGCAATGCCTCCTGCTTCTCCACTGAGGAAGTAGCCAATTACAAATTTAGCAGTTTAAGACTATGAAGTGTCTTGGCTGTAGTTCACAAGCTTATCTTACTGCTCTTCTCCTGGGAATGCTCTAATGTTTATCTGGAAATATACACTATTCACTCTGCCAATTTAAAAAAAATGTCCTGTATTCACAGTACTGCAGACACAACACCTAAAAAGTATATAAACACTGCACTTAGGCTGAAGTGCATAGAACAAAACAAAAAAAGATCCTAATGTTGTTTGAAAAGTGATAACACACATTTAACCAACTAAAATGCCTTCATTACACAGCTATTCAGTGACTTTGCTGAAATCGGACACTTTTGCCCTAGACCATAAAAGATTGCAGTGATTTGAGATGGAAATATTTCCTGTCCACTCACTGCCAGGTTTGTTCCCAGAGTGATATAACAGATGACATCCAGTACAATAAATTCTTTTATTAACCATACATTTGAGACTGCTTTAGGGATTTGGAGGGTTCAGTTTCATGCTGAAAAAATGTAATGTTATCCATAGACTGTCAATGTGTCTAACAAAAACAGAGGCACAGGTTACTGCTTTGATCAATGAAGGAAGGGGGATGTGGGAAAAGTCTGAATTGAAAAGCAGACTCACAAGACTTCTTCAGAAAATTAAATTTAAACATCCTTGATATTGATTATTTGACAATAATCAGATTCTAGGTAACGGTGGAATTTCAGTCCAAACAATACCAAAGAAGGTAGGCCTGTAGATACACACACACATATCTGAAACACTGTACTTTTGTCCAAAGCAAAGCAGTAATTTTTGAGAAGATCTCCCACTGTCTTTCTAGCAGAACTATATGACAAATACCATGTAATCAGAAGTAAATTTAGCATCTAAAATCATTCATATTTCATTCCTAAATGAATCACAAAGTCACCTATTCCTAACCAGTACTCAAGTCAGTAACATCTCCCACATTCACATGTACTTTGCTCTTTGCAATAAGAACTGAGAGAGAAGCAAGCGGTAGACAGATTTGGAGTCCAAAGCTATAAAACAGATTTTACAGGTTTTTAAAGTTTTAAAGTTTGTTTTTTAAAAAACTTTGATTCCTATTGAAAGGATTTTTCAATATGAGGTTAACATGAATAAGAGGGTACAGATATAACTGGGGGGGGCTGCAAAAAGGCACTGTCAAACATATAAAGCTTACGTAGTTCCACCAGGAAGATAATGGTATGCCTTATTACAATAGGGTGGACAGTAGCTGCAAGTGATGCATTAGCAATTAGCATATCCAACAGGCAGCATATTATGTAGGTTGGCCAGGCCATGTGAACTGGCCTAGTCCCAAGCAACAACAAGCAGCAGACGTCACCAACACATACCCAACAAAATGCAGTCCAGTGTGGTAGAGGCTGAGATAACTATCAAATGTTTATGTGCCAAAGGCACTTATCTACAGAAAAAAAATATTGTTCTCGCTGCCCCATTTTTGGGTTTGCGGGAGGAGGGAAGAGAAACAATTTTGGCTTGCCCTGCATTTGTATTTCTTCAGATTGCAAACTGTTTGTCCAAGTGTCTCTCAGATTCCAAGTGTCTCTCAGATTCCAAGTGTCAGCACAGGGCATCTTGACACAAGCATGGTGTAATGGATACATTCTCAGGTTGGGTTCCAACAGACCAAGGGTCAAATCCCATCTCCGCCTTGGAAGCTCACTGGATAATCTTGGGACAGGTGCTTTCTCTCTCAGCCCAACGTATCTTACAGGGCTGTTGTGAGGATAAAACTGAGGAGGTGAGAATGATGTTGTAAGCCACTTTTGGTCCCCACTGGGGAGAAAAAGAGGGCATAAGTATTAATATAAATACATGTGTATCACCACTAAAATGCCATGTGTATCACCACTAAAATCCCACGGCAGCACCTGTGATTTCACACGGCAGCTGGGCAGGTTCATTTGGAATGGTTTATGTTAACTAAAGAAGTCACAAATAGTGAAACTTAGCTATAATTGGTTTCATTTTTAATCGCTTCCTTTAATTGTCATTATTTGTCAATTGCCATTCAGTAAACCTTGGCAGCTATGGTTTCTGTCTACACTCTCCGAGGCGAATTGCTACCCACTGTGTGAAACGGGATTTGGACTGGATGCACCACTGGTCGGATCCAGCAGGGGACCTTATGTACATTCTAAGGCTGAATTCAAAGATCACATTTACCCCCACTTAAAGAAAAAGGTGCCTGAACCCAGCTTGTACATGCAAATCCTTCCTCACAATGTAATCACAATTGTCTGCACACGTTGGAAGAGGTGCATGCAAATCTGACAAGGAATACAGATTAAAGATGTAAAGGCTAATTTTAAAAAACCTGGGAAAGTTGAACTCCCCCCCATTCCCTCCCCCTCCAAAAACTTCTTTTCAGTTTCTCCAAGGTCAAAACCAAGACATTTGGGGGAGTACTGAGGGGAGGGAGAACACAATGAAATAGTTCCTCTTTTAGAATTAGAAACACAACAATTATTGTGTAAGACTGTCTACATTAACGATTCCTATGTATACTATAAACATATGATACATACTTTCAAGGATGTGTTTATTCCTTAAATGTGAATAATTTTGACAACAATTAATGCATTTGTTTTAATATATTAAAATTCTATTTTGACTGTGTGAGGCTGTGTATAATATTCCTTTCTGTTTACTACATTTTTTTCTCATTTCAACTTCATATCTCTCAGTGGGCAAAATTAAGTTATGTTCACTAAGGAGATACAGATCGGGTCCCATGGCGTATCTCAGCTGACAGAAGGGGGCTGCTATCAGCTGAATGAGTTCTTCATTTTCTCCCCTCCCACTGCAGCGCCACATGAAATGTTGCTTGTGGAGGACAGGGGACCCCCCTCCTCAAACAGCATGTGGGAGGTCAGAGGACTGCAGCAGCAGGGGGAAACTGGTGAAAACCACCAACTTTCCTTTAGCAAAAGTCTACCATGGGATCCAAGCCACAGTTTAGATGCAGCCCCGCCTGCTTTGGTAGCAAAAGCCACCTGTGATAAGACTGCTAAAACAAATCTGCCTTTATCTGAGAAACTGTACACAGTCATTTAAAGACAAATCTAATCCACATCCGTTACAAATTGGTGGGGAACCTATAAGTGACTTATGGTGCAATATTATGAAAAGTTACTCCAGTCTAAACCCATTGATTTTAATGGGCTTAAACTGATGTAATTCTGTTTAGGATTGCGGTGTTACAGTATGTGTGTTGTACATACTGCATATATGTTTATTTTCCTAGAACAAAGATGCCTATATGGACACACTGGCTTTCAGAATGCAGCTGTACAAAAACTGGAAGGAAGAAAAGTACATTGACCCATTCATTACACACAAATACAACATGAAATACATTATGCACAACACCACTCTGGAAACAAAATGGAACACAAATAACACCCATGTGAGGCATAACTAAAGGTGGAATGAATGTAATTATTCATAACTATTAAAACTATTCGGTAATATAGGGGTGTTAGTCTCTCATTCCATTTTTGGCTTTGATTCTTGCATTTACTACCAAACATTCATAAAAAGCAAGTTCTGTCTTTGCAGCTCAATCTTTAACAGACTGAAACTTCCATTTAAAATCTCTGCATGACATTTCACAGCTAGTGGTCCTTCCCCCAAAAGTTAATGCTACGATTGGTGAATTAATCTTAGAAATGCAACTATCTGGACATACCTAAGCTGTGCCCTCTGGTATTATTCTCAACCTTATGAATAAAAGATACGAGTTTTTTTCTACTGTTCTGAAACAGCTCACAATATAAGCTGGTCACATATTAAGGGGCTGAGTTTGCTGACATTAACTTTTTTTGTAATTTACATTTTATTTTGGTCAGAAGGTAAACTATAAATATAATTACAGACATGTAAATACAGACTATGAACTCTAACTAGTAAAAATACAGGATCATGCTAAGTGATATCCGTGGCTTGACTGAATTTAATGTTGTACTGCTAATTTAGCAGTACAATTACCAAATTGTTACACTGGTTTAAAAGGAAGTTTCCCTGATTTGTGAACTATTTTGTTACAGAATGCTAAAATGTATTTGATGAGGCAACAGAGTGGTTTGGCAAGGGAATAAAAGAACTGCTCAAAACCTAAAAACAAATTAGAAGTGCAGGTAATTTGGAAGGGCCCTTAACTCCAGATCAATAGCATACCAGGCACTGGCCTATTTGTTACAGGATATTGTGTTGATAGAAATGCTAACTTTGAGGACAGATGTAAAACAAAGATCCTTATTTGACATTACTGAAGATCCTTTGGATCTTTTCGCAACTTTAGTAGGATCCTGTTGAAATTTTACTTGCAAAGTGAGCCTGGAGTTTAACTAAGTTCTCAGTTGATTTACAACCTTAAAATAGCCCTCTTTGTTTTAAGTCAGAATAGGAACATCAGAATGCACTATCTGTGCCATACTAAGTGGGCTTGCATTTTGTAAAGGTCTGAAAGCTTTCCTGGGTACAAAAATAAACACTCTGAAAATAAATACTCTGCAAAAATAAAATAAAATTCAAATATCTGCCTATGAAGTCTCTTTAGAAGAGTGAATTTCTTTGGAAGACTGGATTTAAGGACTGGGACAGTAGATTCATCACCATCATTAGCACTGATGCCCTAATATCACCTACCAAAGGTTACCTTAACCTCCTAGTCCAAGCAAGCCATACAGCTACATTTCCTACCACCAAACATTCAGCTTACAACTGCAAATTAGGGGCTATAACCCCTCCCACAATGACTTCTCACATAAGTATCAAAACACAGTATTTTAACACTTCAATACTATAGTAAGCATTGTTTGTGTCTGTTTACATGGATTTGAATAATTCGACCTATAGTACAACACGGTACTTGAACATATGAACCATTTTTTAAAAGGCAAGTAAACATGGTTTTTGTTAGTTAATATCTGGAAAAGATACATCAGTGTTGATGGGAACAACAAAAGTCGGAAGGAAAGCAAACTTTTACCGAAGTGATAATGTATTACTTGACACCTTTGCAGAAGACCATATAAAATGAGTTTTATGTCCAAAAAATGCTGGACACAGAACCCTCTCCCAATCAATGGACTGTGAGTTCCACATTCTACCTGCATTCGGTCTGTCTTCTTGTACATTTCTTATCCATCTCAAACTCACACATGTACCCCTACTCTGCCCACAGTCACAGCAGAGGCAACCCCCCCTTCAAAGGACACATGAAATGCTTGTTCATACAGAGAAAAATCACACCAGTTGGGCTTCCACTCAAGGAGGTATCACGGAAGTGGCTCCAGTTCACATTTTGTTTTGGATGGGAGGGGCAGAGGATGGCCACCCACTGTCAACATACAAATCGGGGCTTAGAAGGGTCTAAATCTTCTTAAGATGGAACTACAATTTTATGATTGTATTTACTGTATTTTATCGTATTTTAAACTGCTGTACGCAGTTATCGTATTTTAAACTGCTGTACACCGCCTTGAGCTTGCCTGTGCGGGCAAGGCGGGATATAAATTGAAATTAATAAATAATAAATACTACTGGCCTACTGGAGGAAAGCACGGCTGTTCCTGGCCCTGGTGTACTTCTGCCAGTGCCCAGCTCCGGTATAAGATTTGACTTTTACGGCTGGCACTCCACAGCTAAGGAGTCCAAGCAACTCTGCACTATCAGCCACAAGAGGCTCTGTCCTGCTCACATGCCATATCCTTCCTGACACATGTGCTGTTCATGTCAAGACTTCACCTAATGCATTACTGAGGCATTCTGAAAGCTTGGGGGCAGGTAATAAAAATGAACATTAGCAAAACAATAAGATTTCATCAAGCTAAATTACATGCCTTAACTGCTCATCAAGTTAACCATGAGTCCCAAAGGGCTAGCCCAAACACAGCTTTCACAAGGTTTCTGAATAAGGTTCAGGCCTGAACTTCGACAGAAGGAATTTTCATAACTGGGAAGCAACTACCAAGAATTCTCTTTATGTAATCATTGGCTGAGCCTGATGCATTTTTTTTAAATTTGAACCGGATACATAAATATTATAATTAAGAAATTAAGAGGGTGTCCTTGGTGGATCTCAGAGACTGGAATGGGACACAGTTTCTAAAGTATCGCAGTCCCAGAATGCAAAATGGTTATCATCACACACTGCAGAATTACTTAGGTGAGGAAGTTTGATTTCAACTTGCATTTTCATAAGAAAACAACTGTTTTAACTATTTGGAAATTTCAAATTTCTTAGGGTAATTTTTTTTTTCAAACTAATACTGAATTGCCCGCTATCTAAACTAGCATAGCTCAGTAATCTTTTGGGATTAAAGTATTTAAAAAATGGGAGTTAACAGTAAGATTCAGCATTTCAGAATGCGGAGTACTGTTAATTAGAACTCACAGCTTGAGCGTGGGGCATTTTACAAGGAATTCTTATGAGGATCACCTTGAAAGCTTTTGATGCTGAGGAAACACCATAACTTTTTTTCTTCACACAAAAGCAGCCATCAGCAGAGCACAACCAGATGTTACCTTTTCTTAGTTTCTGTAAACCTCCATGACCCCCTTCAAATTAAAAAGGCAATGGCATTTTTTTAAAGCCACAGGAGCTATCATTAGTGAAGCATTCTAAGGATTTTCATTAATTCATAGCCAGCCAACCAGGAATTTTCCCACAGCCATGTACAAAAAAAGTCAGGGAAGTCACTGAGTGCTTGGCTGGATCTGAATATGGTCAGAAGTAAGATCAGAGATATCTAGTCCCTCCCACTGGAGACAGAGGAGGGTTCAAAATTAAAACCTAAGGCTGCCCACTAAGATAATATGCTCTAGCAGGCTTTGCTTTTTCACCAAATTTATTCACAGGAGCTACTGAATGCACTTTCACGCTATCTTTAAATCATGTTCTCTTTAAAACAGCAGAAAGAATTGATAAAATAATTAAAATGCTTTGTCCTTCACCACAGCCAAAAACTTGCCAGACCATTAAATAAAAACAACTAATCTCACACTGTACCTTGAACATTCTGAAAAATCTTCCAATGCATATTATATACGCTATATAATTTAAACGTATTGCCAATAACTCGTTATTTGCTTACCAGAAAAAGAATTAGGAGCATACAGAATAAGTTGTTAGAATGAACATTGATCAGATTACCTGATAAATATCAAAACAATGGAAACAGTTTGCAGTGAAATAAATAGGGCATTAACTCCCCTGAGGCTTTTACTGTTTGATAGCTGCATATTATGAGAAGTACCATAAAAGCCCATAGACAGAAGAGTGGAAGAAAAAGGAACTGTGCAGGAAATGCTTCCCCTTCCATACTGAAGGAAGAAAACCTGGATCAGCATTTAGGATTTAGAACAGCTAGTCTACGTCTTCCAGTGCGACCATACTTAAAAAGTGGGGGGGGGGACACAGCTCAGAGGCAGAACATCTGCTTGGCATGCAGAAGGTCCCAGCTTCAATCCCTGGCATCTCCAGTTAAGCATCAGGTAACAGGTGATGTATAAGAATTCTGCCTAAGAACCTGGAAAGCCACTGCCAGTCTGCATAGACAAAGCTGCTTGTGATGGACCAATGGTTTCATTAGGGCTGCCAAACCGCGGCGGGGGATCCGTGCGTCGTCGCAGGATCGCTGCCGCGGGGGACAGCAATCCGTGTTGCACCGGCGTCGCCAGGATGTGACGCTACGCGTCGCTCTGGCAACGGGGCTGTTTGGAGTCCCGTTGCCAGGGCGACACGTAGCGTCACATCCTGGCGACGCCGGTGCAACGCAAGGGGGAACTGGACTTCAAAACGAAAGAACCCTAAGGCTGAAGGGTCCCATGCCACACAAGTGCTCTCAAAATCATGCAGACAATAATTTGATGCAATGTGGTCTCCAGAGCTCCACTGCATCTTATTGAATAAGTATTTCTAATGCATTAAAATCCCCTAGAATTTCCAAACAGCAGCAGGTTATACAGCAGACTAGACATTCAGTATTTGTAAAATAAAATTTAAAAATTTATATCTGAACAAAAGTCACTTTATACTGAGACCTGTGGAATCATAACAAAATCTATGGAACGCAAAAGAAACATGTTAGTGGAAGGCTTTAAATTCTGCTCAGCAGAGAGACAGGATCCACCCCATCAACAGTTTTCTCCACTGGAACTGGGAAACCAGCTGCAACTGTAATTATCAAGCCTCTATCACTGATTGGCTCAGTTGCCTACTTGGCACAGAGAGGCAGGGAAGACTGAAGAATTTCTGCTTTACACTAGGTAGCTGCTCTAATCCCACTGGCTAAGCAAGTTTCATTGAAAGAGCCTATCTGCTACTGGCTCAGCTATTCCTGTACTACAGAAGCTAAGGTCAGGCAGCGAGCTTGGAGAGCTAAGCATATGAGGCAAAAAGCTTGCAATGTTTTATTAAATTAAAACCCCAACCTCAGAAAAGGTGAGTTACAAAGGATCACAATAATGAGCAGACACCTGACCTGGATAGCCTAGGTTAGCCCAAGCCCATCAAATTTCAGAGAAACTAAGCAGGGTCAGCCCTGGCTAGCATTTGGGTGGGAGACCTCAAAGGAAAAGATCCAAGCTTCCAGCTTACAACTCCTTCAGCATCTGAGAGCAAGGGAAACTGATTGGATTTTTACTTTGAATACTTGAGCCACACATGGCCTAAATGAAGAAGTTGACTGTGTGTTTGACAAATCGATGTCCTTCTAGTAATCAATAAAATGCTGTAATACTTGTATTCTCCAACACATTTGAATTTGGGGTCATCCACACCCCTTTCCCCCCTGTATTCCATGGTTAGTCACATGTGCACAGTCATTTTTTTCTTTTTTCTCTCCCTTTTGTAGTATTTTTTTGCATGGCGACCTCTAGCAACTCTTACTGGGGTGTGGAGGACATTCAGAGAAGTTGCTTGCTAGTCTGCCTCTGCCTCCCAACCCTGCTATTCTTTGGAGGTCTCTCATTCAAATACTTTGCAGGGTTAGCGCAGCTTAGCTTCCAAGATTTGACAAGATCGAACTTGCCTTGCCTATTCAGGTCAGGGCCACAGTCTTTTTTCATCCTGATTGCATCATAAAAGGGGCAGGGGGTACTTCTGCATTTTGCACTATTCTATCATTGAATTTTTCTGCACTGAATTTTTCTGACCAAGCAAGAAAGGTCATTTCAATTGATATGATATATTATTCTGTTTTATTTTTCCGTATCTTCTTTTTATAAGAATATATTTTTTTTAAATTAGGTTCACAATTAAACCATTATTATTAAAAAGTACACCTGATCATAGCAGCAAACTATCGAATGAGGCCTCTGATTAATATATTTGCCTTTGGTCACAGATAATAATCATTAATAAGTAACTTAAAATACCTTTTGGCATATGTTTTCCATTTTGTCATTTCTAATAATTAATAATTTGTTCTGTTTTTCCTTTCTCCTCCAGAAAAAATTCATCTTGGCGAATTTATAAGAAATGACTGTTGCATTGTAATGTCCGGAACCATTCTGTAATATCATTTGTTTGAGTACTGAGGAAGGCCAATGGGCTGAAACGCACATGTCAGGATCAATAATGACCATTTTTGGTTGCCACTATATAATTTGATTCTTCACTGAGGCTATCACTAGGGCCAATATCTGATTTTTAATCTACTTTGTAATAAATACATATATACTTTTGTATAGCTGTCAATATTTAATGTTTTTAAGTTGACTAACAGAATTATCTGGCCCAACACATTTAGATCTTCTTAACCCTTTAGGTTCTTAATTCAGTTCAGTTTGGGTTAAGTCCCCTCCCCCCCACTTTTAGTTTTCAGTCCTCCAAGAAATACCAAGGGTGTGATGCGGAGGCAGGCAACAGCAAACCATCTCTAAACGTCTCTTGCCTTGAAAACCCTACGTGGTCACCATAAGTCAGCTGTGACTCAATGGCACTTTCCACCACCAATGAGCAGACACGTCAACTTTCTTAAGCAAGATACCCTTTCAAAAGAGCTCCAAGGCTGCAATCTTAAATAAACTCCTACGAAATAATTGGATTTATTTAGGTTCTCATTATACCTGGAACTGGCATTTACCGTATCAATGGGGAAAACTGAAAAACTAGGGATCATCTTTGTGCATCCAATGACGTGGATTCAGACAAAGTATTTGCCATACAACACTGATTGTTGTAAGGCCAACCTAGCAGTTTGAAAGCAAGAAATTGCAAGTAGATAAATAGGTACCACTTCAGTGGGAAGGTAACAGCGTTCCGTGCACCTTGGTGTTTAGTCATGCCGGCCACATGACCACGGAAACGTCTTCGGACAGCGCTGGCTCTTCGGCTTTGAAACGGAGATGAACACCGCAACCCTAGAGTCGGATTCGACTGGCTTTCGAGCAAGGGAACCTTTACCTTTACTGATTGTAAAAGATCACCTTATGCTTACTTTTGGTTGAGGCAAAGGCACAGGAAAGACTAGCACTGTAATGCAAATGCATGGTTTTATCAATCCTAGCCTTTGTCATTCAAACAAATCATTCCTTAAGCAAACCAATGTTACTGTAGGGGGAGGTATGCACATTCATTATTATTTTTTTTTGACAAACTAAAAGCTCTACTCCATAACACCAAAAATTAAAATGACATTTGCAGTTAAATATTGCTGTGCTTCAAAAAAACCCTGGAAAATGGCTAGTGCTAATAAGTGCATATATGAATTTCAAGGGCCAGATTGCAAAAAAGGTAACAAGCATGAATGGCTTCCTAGGAAAATGCTGAAGAAATTATTAGTAGGTTTGGGGGACTCAATTCAGGCCTGCTCCTGACTCTGTAGCAGTAGGCTGCTACAACACCACCAAGCCTTGCCAAGCCACTTCCACTACATCTTCCTTGAGAGCTACCCTCCCAAAGATTCTTACCTGCCTTATCCAAGCTCTGAAGAAGAGGCTTACCATTTAACTACCAGCAGAGGGCAAGCTCCTATCCCACCTTCCAATTCCTGCACTTGAGAACTGGAGCTATAGGAGAAAATGGGGAGGGTGAACAACAGCATGGATGCTGTAACACCACTGGGTGGGTGATTGCCTGGAAGTGATGTGAAAAGTCCCCTCTGTGATGCTCTAAGATTTCCCCCTGTCTCTATGATCTTTGCCTTACAGCCTCTATGATGCTTCCCTTTCCCAGGCTCTGCCCCCCACAAACTCCCAGGAGTACCAGGCACAGGCCAGGCAATCCTAGCATGGAGTCTTTCCAAGAGGTATGACAGCTTAACAGAATCACCATGTTCAGAAGCAGTATACATCTCCTTGCCAGGCCCTAGCAATAAAGGAGGAGGGGGAGGAAGAGAACAAGAGTTGGATTTATACCCTGCTCTTCACTTAGTCTCAGAGTGGCTGACAATCTCCTTCCCTTCCTCTCCCCTCAACAGACACCCTGAGAGGTGGGTGGGGCTTGAGAGAGCTCTGAGAGAACTGCTCATGAGAGAACAGCTCTGAGAAAACTGTGACTGACAAAAGGTCACCCGGCTGGCTGCATGTGGAGGAATGGGGAGTCAAACCCAGTTCTCCAGATTAGAGTCTGCTGCTCTTAACCACTACACCAAACTGGCTACCAACTTCACAACTTGTGTGAGTGCTTCTAGATGAATTTTCATGGAAACAGAATGCTGACTAGGGTGCTTCCCACACAAGGCTTGTGAAGTTTCCTCACTGCTGCTGATAACAATGCAGCAGCAACAAGGCTTCCACGTGGCAGGTTTCCCTGCCCCGGTCCCCCTAACAGCGCCATTTCCCCCTGCATAAGTGGGGCTTTTTCGGAGGGGGGGGTTGTTTAAAATTGGCAATTGAATATTGTTATAAAAGTGTAACAATCCAATCATGTTCTCTGAATTCCCAGCTCTCCCTTTCATCGTAGCGATACAAAGTGAAAGGCATATCTCTGCAATGAAAGGAGCTACAGACTTCTTAAATGCTGAGGATTCAGAGCACCTGATATGCAGATTGTTATAACAATACGATATTTGATTACCAGTGTTAAAAACAAAACATCCCCCCTCAGTGGAGATGTGGGGGGAAATGGCCACTGCAGAGGCAGGGGAAATGGTGGGACTGAGAAAGCTGGGACTTTCCTGCTCACATGGCAGCCATCCAGTTTTTGATGCAATCTTTCCCAAATCTTTGTAGTAAAGCAGGTTCCGGAAAGATCTGAGAAAACCAGGGAAAACCTGGAAGGTGCATCAATGCCCAACAATGCTGTGGGGAAGATGGAGGGGGGGGAGAGACACAGTTCCCAGCGGCTTTGAACCCATGTGGGAAAAGTCTCTAGGTGAACACAAACAACATACCCAAGGCAGAGGAAGGCTGTGAGCCCCAAACAAACCACAACTTTGAGCCAACATTTGCTGCTGCTGCTGCAACATCCAGTTTACAGAAGGCAAGCTAGCCAGGCTGAGACACAAGCAATTTTTCAGACTGAACACAAAACAGAGGTGGAATCTCTGCCCCAAGCACCAACCTCCACCCCCCAAAAAAGTCCTTTCCACAAATACATTTCCTTCCCAGATCTTCTTCAAATAATTTTATCTCTGAAGCCACCCAAAGTGAGAGGAGGAGACCACTGCCCATTTTACTCACTGATGGACCCTGCCTGTAGTCCAATTTTTTGTTTCCATGCCTCCAGGTTAAAGAGGTGACAGAGAGAGCAAAGAAGGTATAAAATGTAAAACAGGCAGGTACCACCTGAAAGTCCTAGCCAGCAAGGCCTGCCTCTACTATACTGTTAATTCACCACATAAGAACCGTGCCGCTTTGGCTTCCACCATGCAACCACACTGGGAATGGAACCAGTCAAATCCTTCTGCACACTTAAACTGGTACCATCATCATCTTGGACTGTAAAATCAATATCTTGAGGGGATGTGGGAAGAAACTGGCAGACTTTTTTTTTCTGTTAACATAATGCAGCTCAGCGTCACAAACAATGCTCCCTCTAAGCTGTGGAGTCTTGTGAGCAAAACTTCTACTTTGTGAGTTACTGGCCTTAAAGTTGCGAGCAAGCGATTTGGCTGCTGCATAAATTAGTTTGCTCTGGAGCCATCCTTCCTGAGCCAAGACAAAAAAATGTGTGAGCCGGAGGCTAAAAGACTGTGAGCTAGCTCACACTAACTCAGCTTAGAGGGAATACTGGTCACAAGTGGTCTTATTTTTAAATATATACACGAGAAGATCTGTCTCAGACAGATTAACAGAGAGCCATACCTTACAAATATCAAATATGTATAGTCAGTGTGCTCACTGGGCGATGCAAAAGGGCACCCACTAGCAGCTCCCCAGTCTCTACACACTTGGAGCACAGTTTGCGAAAGAGTCTATGAGTAGGCTCCTAAGTAAGCTCAAAAATCATGGGATAAAAGGACAAGTCCTTTTATGGATCAAAAACTGGCTAATTAATAGAAAACAGAGAGTGAGTATAAATGGGCAATTTTCTCAGTGGAGGGTGGTAAGCAGTAGGGTACCGCAGGGATCAGTACTTGGTCCACTGCTTTTTAACTTGTTCATTAATGATTTGGAGTTGG
>NW_015163671.1:88750-216081 GCF_001447785.1 Gekko japonicus | reverse complement strand
GGTGCTTGGGGGGGGGGGTCAACAGTGGGAGGGCTTCTAATGTCCTGGCCCCACTGGGGGACCTCCTGATGGCACCTGGTATTTTTGGCCACTGTGTGACAGAGTGTTGGACTGGATGGGCCTTTGGCCTGATCCAACATTGGTGTCTCTTATGTTCTTATGTAGGACTCTCAGGGCACCAGCATCCCAACTATCGAGACTCATGGGATGGGGCCTAGTGATGTCACACTGAGCAGCAGTCTTAATGGTCATACCTCCACATGCCAGTAGGAAATGTACATTCTGGTATCTGTGAAGGCATATAGTCACAATGTGGATTTGAAAAGATGAGACTATTAACCACAAACTAAATGTAAAATATAGCAGAGCTGTTAGAACCAAATTACTTCCTTCCATCTCCAACTTTTGTACAGTAGTGACCACGAACAGGCATATGTTGATGTTTCAGAAGAAGCAAATAGGTGTGGTACAGTGGTTAGGATACTGAATAAGCATGTGTGTTTTCCACAAACCTTACTGGGTGGCTCTGGGCTGGTAATTCTCTCTCATCCTAACCTATCTCACAGAGTTGGCGCAGGGAGGAATCATGAACACTGCCCTGAGCTCCCTGGAGAAAGGGCAGGACAAAAATGCGCTAAATAAACAGTGTGAACTAGCAGACAGCCCTGAGCATGAGCCCCAAAACCTCTGAGGGCCAAAACTCAGCCATTACTCTTTTGAATGTACATAGACTCTTCTGCAAATTATGCAAAATGTACATTGAGCGAACAGGTCTGATGCTGCTCCCCATTCACAAGTATATGAAAAGTGACGAAGGAAAAGGAGATATGTGTCCCAATCAACAAAATATTGAACAAAGAAAAGTGTGCAGCGGCCAAGCCTTCTTCCATTAAAAGAATGAGCAGATGGCCTTTTTCTGATCTTCAGTTGAGGGTACATGAGGACACCTCATCCAGCTTCCCTCCCACCGGAAATGAGTACTCTCAGAATGGATGCGATTCTGCAGTCTGCACATACTTCAGAATAATCTGGATCTTCAAAACACATTGCAACATGCAGTACCCAAGTTCTCTGAGCAATCTACACATACTTCAGGATAACCTGGATCTTCAAAACACACTGCAATATGCAGTACCCAAGCTCTCTGTCTGAAAGTCTGTTTCCCTTGCTATATCACCATATCAAGATGTCACACAAAACAGCTTTTGTCTAAATGTAATAAGGTCGTAAACTTTTCTACTTATCTAATACTATTAATAAACTAGCACGACAGAAAGAGAATACTTTAAAATGAGATAAAACATTGCATTGCATTTTACAATAATCTTAAGTGAGGAGGTACCGTATTTGCATCTTTTAATCTTAGCCTTTAGCATCCTAACTAAAAAGGGAAATTAGTTTTACATTTAAACCATGAACAATTTTAGCTTCATTGTCCGTCAATAAGGTAATACACTTATGTCATTTTTTTATTATATGCCAGTAAAATGCTAAATGAAAGTCCCATCTTTTTGAGAAGAATTAAATGGGCAAGTTCACATCAAAGCCCTGCTCTCATGTAGCTGCTGGAAAAAGCAGCTGGCCTCTATTAAAGAGCCTTTCACAATGTCCTTTGCAGCTTTAATTAGCCAGCATCTATAATACAACATGTACGACAGCCCCCAAGCATGTACACTTAGCCATCTGACTAAGTTCAAAGGGACAGGCTGTAAGGGTATGTAAGCACATCAGAACAAATGCCATCTGATTTTTTAAAAATTACTCTCTATTTTAATTTTCCAATAAGGCATAAATTTTGCTATTGTGACTGGTCTCTCATCTGCCCTCTACAAAGGAACATCATTCACCTATGTTTCGGATTACTGCGCCCACCGACCTTGTTACAAGCTCCCCCCTTCTGTTTGTGCACATGAATGCATGCATGTCTCCCAAATGTAAAAGTTCATATATCTAACACAGCAGGCTCTGGTTTTTTTAAAAAAAAACCTTAAAACAACCATGTATTCTTTTTCAGGCATCATAAGATGGTCACTTAGACAGCAAATGACATCTTATAAGCTTTAAATTGCTATAAATTTTTGTAGGCATTACATCTACTAAGGTTTTGAAATATGTGGTCCAATTACATAATTCACCTGTGTTTCTTAACTAGTATCTGCAAAATTTCCTTCACAACTAAGTGAGTAAACAAGGTTAGGGTTCTGCAGGAAATAGTTCAATCAACAGTTAAAGAAATATTACAACCCACAACTCTTACCCTAGTATG
This sequence comes from Gekko japonicus, assembly GCF_001447785.1. Taxonomy (NCBI): domain Eukaryota; kingdom Metazoa; phylum Chordata; class Lepidosauria; order Squamata; family Gekkonidae; genus Gekko; species Gekko japonicus. The sequence goes on along the minus strand of NW_015163671.1, from coordinate 213,815 downwards.
TACTCTCAGCAGTCAAGGAGACTGCTTTTATTTTTCTTCTTTTGTTTTCGAAGATTTGTACCTACCCTTCATCTAGATGATACTCATTATAAATAAGCTACACTAAGGATATCTGTCTGAATGGGATGCAATTACTTCAGGGCTTGTGCCTTTTCAATCAGTCAGTGTCCCTGCAGTGTTTAGAGTGGCAGAAGGGAAGTGGCCTGTGGTTAAACAGAGGAAATACCAAGGAATTTTAATAGAGCAAATAGTCTTTTTACTTCCTACAGGGTAGCACTTCAAAGGCTGCCTTGCCCCAGAGCAGACAATGTGTTACAGGGGCCATCAGTCATTTAATAGGATGTCAAGTCTATTCAAAACTTACATGCAGCCCAAGATAAATAATACACAACCAAGACAATGGATCCCATCCTGCAGTCAACAGAATTTTTTTTGTTCACAAAGAAGAAAAAATGCACAAGCAGCATCAGTATATTTTACTCACTAACTAAAAAACCCATGTTGAGAATATTGTATTGGAAATGTAAATTATATTTGCCTGCATTTAAAAACGAACAGTTTTGGTTGGTTTTTTTTTACACATAACAAGATATTTTTCTTCACCTTATAACATAAATTTTAAAATCTGAAGGATTTTTAGAAGCCTGAGTACGTAACAAGAGTGTATGCAATAAGGAGGTGCAATTTGTAGTTTCATCAGAAAGTATGATTCACTACTATCACATTCCCTAATATCCTTTACAAATATAGAAAAAAGTGAAGTGTTTTAATGGCTCTTACAATCTCTGGGGTCTATGCTTAACTTTAAAATATGCAAATAAAATATCACTTTTGTCACGTAAAACAGTCAACAGAAGCAGCAGCTGAACATACTTTTAATCCAGACATATCAGTTAATGAAATTCCAGATGCAAATTAACCCAGTGGAAAGTTAAGTTCTTTACAAAACTTTGGATACTTTTGTATTTTTTTTCCTTTTGAAAACATTTCTGTGAACACTTGTCTTTTCTCATGTACTCCCTATAGATTCCACTAGTTTTTTTGGGGGGGTGGGAAGTGCAAAGGGGGCTGTGTGTTTTTTGCTGTAACTTTTCCTCTCTTTTCAGTGTTATGATCTGAACCCAAGGAAATCTCTGTGACAGTCGAACAAAAAGGGAGAGGCAATGAAAGTCACTCATGCCTTTCGACAAGCATTCATCTGGAATCTTTAATAAGGCTGAAGATGGAACAGAAAAACAAGATCTATTGAAAGAAAGGCCCTTTAAAAGAAGTCACACTCAGGAAAAGTCATGCAGAAAAACTTTGCAAGTAGCAAGCTGGTCACAGGAACAAAAGGTAAAGCCCTAAAACACTCTTTTATCACCTTACACACACGCATATTTCCCCTTCGGTCTAATGACCAGGCCTGTAGCCAAACCAGCCTCGAATCATTAAAATAACAAAAGGCCAAAGCAATCGCCTTTTATCCCCTCTCCCAGGGCAGGTCTAGTTAAGGGAAGGCAGGAGGGACGGATAAAAGACCTGTTGAGTGACTTCACACTTGTTGGCTTCTGCCCCTCACCCTTCTCCGGCTCAGACTTCCTTCAGGACGAAAACGCAGACTACCTTCCGCCGTCAAACTCCCCCACATTCTGGAACTGCCAACTTCTCCAATCAATCATAAACCCCCTCTCCCCCCCCCAAAAAAAACTCCAAAAAACCCAGAAACGTAGTGTGTGTGTGTGTTTTAGAGTCCGATTTGTTGCACAACCGCATCCCGCTGCACCTCGTACAGAAATGGCAAGATGCCCGGGCAAAAGCAGGCACACCACCTGCGACTGCTCCCACTCCGGGGATTCGGAAACATCCCCTACCCCAAAGAAGCAGCGGATCGCTAAGACACCTTGGCACGGCACTCCCCCACACCCACCCAGCGCCAGCCTGCAGAGAGAAAAGGAAAGTTCCCTCAGCCCAGCGCAACGCTGAGAAACCAAAACGCACAAAAAAACTTCTTTCTTTCTTTCTTTCTTACCCTCCAGCCACAAGCATCAGCCGCCGGCCCTTTCTTGGTCCCTGCTGCCGACACGGCAAGCCGCTGGCCATCAAGGCACGCAGTGAGAGAGAAGAAGAAAGAGCAGAGCTTCAGCCAAGATGCCATCGTTTAGCTTGCTGCGGCAGCGACCGAAGCTCGCAATCACAGCTCCAGAAGCAGCTTCAGGTTGGAAAAGCCGAGGAGGGAGGGAAAGGGGAGCACTACGCATGCGTGGAGGAGTACACAGGAGCACGCCGCTCTCTTTCCTCTCTCTCCCGCCCCCCACTTTTACAAGGATACGAGAGAGGGCAGAAGAAGGGCTGGACAACCACCACCATGTGTCCAGGTGCAAAGGTCAATTGCCCTCCCCTACCTTCCCCTCAACCGTTTTCATTTAATTTGCAACATCTGAGATGCAGTAAAATCAAGTGAGACGTTCCTTTCCTTCCTTGCATCAAAGGAAGGGGAGAAGTTGTTCGGGAAAAGCCATCAGGCTCCCCAAAGGAAAGTTGAAAGGAACGGGAGGTGAGGATCTTCACAAAGAACACAGCAGCAACTTCACTCCTTTGATGTTTACACATCCAGAAACAAAAGTACACTCAAATAGGAGTGTGGGGGTACATAGCGGAAAAGTTATAGTAGGTACTGTCGCTGTAACTATGATCCAATTATGTAATTTCTGCACCATTTAACATGTCACATTAATGCTTGTTCTTGGCTTCAGCTCTGTTTTCAGATTTCTGCAATGCCAAACCTATCTACCTCATATGTTTCTTAACTTACTAGTTCTAAGCAGATTACTGAAATATAGAAAAAGATAGACCCCATTTGAACAGCTGTGGCAATCTATCACAGATGCATCAAATTTGGCAGCTTAAAGAGTGATAGGTCTGCCATTATCTTCTAATAAAAGAGTTAATGTCTCCATATGATCTATATTTTGGAGGAATCCCAAACCTATTGCATTGTTTATTGGGTGTCCCGTTCCCATTTAAATTGTCTCGCACTGTGTGATCCACCTTGAATCTTAGTGAGAAACGCGGACTATACATGACATAAATGAATAGAAACATTTGTTCCTTATTTTCCCTGTGCTTATAAGAAGAGTTATTGGAATTAATAAACCAGTGTTTCTGACACTATGTCAAATTTTGACTACCTTTAATTTCACCCAAGGATTAAATTTTGCTCCGTAGGTAGGTAGATTCAAACCCTAATAGATGGATTTAGGCAGTCTGCTGCATTCCAGCAAACTGTGTGCACAATTTTATATACCCTAGAACTATTAGCAAAGAGATTCTGGAATCATGGAAACAGTTCCTTAGAAGAGAGCCAGTTTGGTGTAGTGGTTAAGTGTGCGGACTCTAATCTGGGAGAACCGGGTTTGATTCCCCACTTCTCCACTTGCAGCTGCTGATGTGACCTTGGGTCAGTCACAAGCTCTGGCACAGCTGTTCCTGAAAGAGCAGTTTATGTCAGAGTTCTCTCAGCCCCACCCACCTCACGGGGTGTCTGTTGTGGGGAGGGGAAGGGAAAGGAGTTTGTAAGCCCCTCTGAGACTCCAAGTGAAGGGCGGGGTATAAATCCAATCTCTTATTCTTCTAGAAGTGTCAGGTTTTTTTTATTATTTATAATTTATATTTTATTTTCATTAAGTAAAGTACAAATTCAATACAAAGAACTGGTAATTCATCAATTACAGAATAAAGTGTTTTCATATTCAAAAGAGATACAAACTCATTTCGAACTAACATAACCATTAAGTATAACAAGACTATATCGCTGAAATCCCCGAAGGGGAGCCATTTAATGCTCTATGACTTTAAGAGGTATTGATATTGCGTGGGAAGATTGAGGTAAATGAAAGAAATCATTATTCAGTAGTCAAAATACAGAGTACAGGAGCGCTTACAACCACTTCTGCATATGGTACCAGGAGGCAGGCAGGTATTCTTCTGAGGTAGAAGTGTCAGTTTGAAGCATATCTATCACACTGCAGAAAGATGCAGTCAAAGTCAACAAAGATGGGATCAAAAACTCTCTTTGTGTACTCTATTTCTTCCATTGAAAAATCTATCTTGGTTCTGCTTTAAGACACAGTGTTGTTGCAACTATGTTCAGAAATGTCAATCAGGCACAAACATTTTCAGTAGCTTGTGACATATGCCTATTGTAGCCATTTGTGGACCATCAACAGCCTGAAAGAAAAGGAGAACCAGCTCTCTTCCAAAGTACAAAAGATGTCCTGTCTGCTCACCAGGGACAGTCTTACCTATGGGGCAATCAGGGCAATTGCTCAGGGTCCACTATGGGGAGGAGGGGCTGACAGCCTGTGGGGATGATAGATAATGCTGGTAGAAAGAGGTCAAAAAACAAACTACAAGGCATTTTTGAAAGGCCATGGTTCATTTATTTATCTTATTCCACCCTTCTCACTAAGGTGCGAGATGGATTACTGAGTACAGAAAGAAAGAAAGAAAATGTAATCATACAATATAGGACATCCAGTGAACAATGCAATTGGACTAGGAATACAAAATTATATAACAATGTGAACTGCAAGCTGCCTAGGCCAGCATAGTGCAAACAATGCGGACTGTGGGAATACAATGGTATAAGGCACATGAAGGTGCCCATCTGGGCCATTCCATCCTGCCACAGTTATAATTCCATTCCAAGAATACACTCCTGAAAATTCTGGTTTTCCTCATGTTGTGGTATGACAGTACTGTGGAAGCCTTGTGAAAACTGGGTCCTTTATTAAGAGTGAGTTGGGTGGGAATAGATGGGGTGTATGGGGGGCCATCTTTGACTCCTGTTCAGGGTCCCAGAATCACTAAGATGGTACTGACACAAAGATGGTTCATACCGCCAAATCCTATGCAATAGTTAAGTCCACTTAAACCAATTGAAATCAATGGGCATACAGTCAGCTGACTCTGCATGAGATTGGCTATTACTTGCCAAAAGGAAACAAGTGTAATGCATGTCTTACTGTGCATTATAATGGGGAATTTCAGACAGCCGATATGTTCCATTTCAGGAACTGTTCACCAACGGTTTCTGTATTGACATTTCAGACAGAACCGTTTTAGTAACAGTTCCCTAATGGAATATATTGACCCTTTCAGACACAAACACTCCTGTCTCATTAGGGGAGCGTTCCTGAGCCATTATACCTGCAAACTGCTTCCAAGCGGTCTTCAACTTTCTGTACCGTTCCTGAAGTGCTATGGGGTGCTGTGTAAAATGCCCCCATAGTGCTTCCTCGGATAACGAGATTTTCCCACCCTTTTTCGTCTGCGCGGGCGATCTCCGTCTTTTTTTTTTTGAACGTTAGTTTTAGAGCGCTATAGTGCTATAACACAACACCGAAACAGCACAATAGTGACCCCATTGGAATGCATGAACCACTGAGATACATGAGATATCGACATCTGGGGAGAACAGGGATTTCGATGGAGTACAATGCCATGGAGTCCTCCTTCCACAGCATTCGCTATATGCCTGGGAACTGATATCTGTAGGCAGGAGATAAGCTGTAACTCTGCAAGGCTCCCTCTAAGCTGTGGAGACCTCTGAGCAAAAATTCCATTTTGTGAGCTACTGGCATTAGAATTGTGAGCAAGTTATTTGGCTACTGCATAAATTAGTTTGCTCTGGAGCCATTCTTCCTGAGCTAAGACAAAAACGTTGAGCCGGAGGCTAAAAAACTGTGAGCCAGCTCACACTAACTCAGCTTAGAGGGAACACTGGCTGAAAGTACAGAGGATCCCCAGGCAGTGTTCCCTGTAAGCTGAGTTAGTGTGAGCTGGCTCACAGTTTTGTAGCCTCCGGCTCACACATTTTTGTCTCCGCTCAGGAAGGATGGCTCCAGAGCAAACTAATTTATGCAGCAGCCAAATCGCTCGCTCACAACTTTAATGCCAGTAACTCACAAAGTAGAATTTTTGCTCACAAGACTCCACAGCTTAGAGGGAACATTGTCCCCAGGTCCCCCCTGGAGGCATGGCATCCCAAAATGCTGGCCATCAAAAGGAGGATGCTGTTTGCAAGCCGGGAAGGAGCTAGTGTTTAAAAAAAATGCTCTCAAACTGTGCGTTCCCGAGCTTCCACTTCCTGTTTTTAAATCCCCCAATCTCGTGTATCTCAATGGAGTTCAGGTATTCCAATGGGGTTGCTATTGTGCTGTTTTGGTGTTGTGTTATAGCACTATAGCGCTCTTAAAAGAACGTTTAAAAAAAAGATGAAGATCGCCTGCGTGGGCGAAAAAGGGTGGGAAAACAAAGCGGCGCAGTCTGGAATGCCAAACTGCTTCAGAGACGGCTCCTTACCGGTAGAGAAAAAAAGCAGTCAACTCCAGCCGTGAAAGCCTTCGACAACATATTCTTCTAGGATGACTTTTCAATACCTGTGAGTGAGACTAAGCAATCCAGTTTTGTTTCTGATGTTTACTTCTGGTAGCCATTGGCAACTCATCCATTCTTTATACCAAGACAGGTGGGGACCTGCAGCAGTCACATGTAAAGAAAACATGTCTCTATGAATATCTTTCTTATTTAATTCAAGCGGTGTTTCAGACTGATGCTTACCTTTCCTCTCTTTTATATTGAGTGATAGCATTTAAGTAAGGCTTTACGGGAGAGCTCTGAATGATGGAAGGGCAAAAGTGAGTTAATCTAGATGTAAACTTTGTGAATGCAGCAGAAGGATGGTTCTTGGGGGACTGCAGGCCAAAATTATTGCTACGTATTTGTGCTAAGTGCCCTTTCCCTTGAGTTCCTGTCATGAAAGTTTCCCTTTGTATGTTCAAAGCATGCCTAGCATGAGGTCAGAGAGATGCTGCATGTTCTCTCATCTGATATATAGGCATCCTGCCTGGACTGGCTGCTGGTTTGGGGGCATGGTGGGAGTTAAGGGATTTTTCCAGTTATACCAGTGATGCAGGTGGGAAGTAGGCTCCAGGAGCTTGTAATACCAACTAAGCCCACTCCTTCTCTGACATGCCACTGGTGCCATCTCATTCTGTGTGAAGTTACACCAGGCTGATGCCAGTGTGATTGGGGGCCTGGAGACCAAGCCCTATGAGGAAAGGCTGAGGCACTTGGGTGTGTTCAGTCTGGATAAGAGGAGGCTGAAGGGGGACATGATTGCTCTCTTTATTTGAAGGGCTCTCACTTAGAGGAGGGCAGGGAGCTGTTCCTGTTGGCAGGAGAGGACAGGACTCGCAATAATGGGTGCTGGATGTTGGATAATGGGTGTTGGATCCATTTCAATCAGGCTTCCTCCCTGGCCACGGGACAGAGACGGCACTGGCTGCTGATATTACTTGACCTTACAGCAGTGTTTGACACAGTCAACCACGATCTATTGACTCACCGCCTCACAGACTCTAGAATTCGTGGGGCAGCCTTGCAGTGGCTTACCTCATTCCTCCACGGTCAGGGACAGAGGGTGGCGCTGGGAGGGACAGTGTCCTCAAGGTAACCACTGGTATGTGGGGTTCCTCAAGGAGCATTTCTCTCCCTGATGTTGTTCAACATCTACCTGCGCCCCCATGCCAGGCTAGTGCGGGGTTTCGGGCTGGGATGCCATCAATATGCTGATGACACCCAACTGTTTCTGTTGATGGGTGACCGGCCAGATACTGTTCCCAGGAATGTAGCTGAGGGTCTGGAGGCTGTGATGAGATGGCTAAAGCAGAATTGACTGAAACTGAATCCAGGAAAGATGGATGTTCTGTGGCTGGATGGGGGAGAGCTTTGATTGGGTTGTCAGCTTCCATCTCTTGCGGGTGTGCCTCTGTCACTGGCACAGACCGTCAGGAGCCTGGGCGTGACCTTGGACTCTTCCCTATCCACGGAAGCCCAGGTTGCGAAGGTTGCCAGCCAGGCATTTTTCCAACTTTGCCAGGTTAGGCAGCTTGCTCCCTACCTGTCTCGCCCCGACCTAGCCACGGTAATCCATGCAATGGTCACCTCCAGGCTGGACTACTGTAATTCGCTGTATGCCTTGCACCTGACCCGGAAGCTCTAACTGGTCCAAAAATGCAGCTGCGTGAGTCCCTACTGGGACCCCTCAGACAGCACATATTGACTGAAACTGAATCCAGGAAAGATGGATGTTCTGTGGCTGGATGGGGGAGAGCTTTGATTGGGTTGTCAGCTTCCATCTCTTGCGGGTGTGCCTCTGTCACTGGCACAGACCGTCAGGAGCCTGGGCGTGACCTTGGACTCTTCCCTATCCACGGAAGCCCAGGTTGCGAAGGTTGCCAGCCAGGCATTTTTCCAACTTTGCCAGGTTAGGCAGCTTGCTCCCTACCTGTCTCGCCCCAATTTAGCTACAGTAATCCTGCAACAGTCACCTCCAGGACAGATTACTGCAATTCACTCTATGCAGGCCTACCGCTGTGCCTGACCCAACTGATTCAGAATGCAGCTGCGTGGGTCCTAACAGGGACCCCTCGGATGGCACATATACAACGTGTGCGGCATGAACTGCACTGGATTCGGTTCAAGATTCTGTTTTTGACTTTTAAGCAGGGGTCCCTCCTCTTGCCCCGCCGCCTCAGGAGCAGGGCCTGAGCAGGGAGGACGAGGCCAGAGCGCAGGCCCAGCTGTGAGCGACTGCCAAGAGCGAGCCCGCCGCCTACCCCTGTGGGCTGCAACAATCGCTGGGCAGGCTGCTTCCTGGGGGGGGCTGTCTGCGCGATGAAGCAGGGAGGAGCGAGGAAAGGTGCAACCGGCCTTCATCAGCTGCTTTTGCAGCCATCTGGCCGGCGGTGGGTAGAACCCCCCCAAAACAGGGGACCCCTGGCAAACCAGGGGGGTTGGCAACCCTAGTCCTGGCCCCCACGTGGTGGAATGCTCTACTGGAAGACATGTGACCTGTGGGAGGAGTTGCCTTTCCACAGGGCATGCAAGGCAGAGTTGCTCTACTGGGCCTTTGGTTGAGGACAGCGACAGGGCTTCTTTGGCACTATTATATAATTCCCCATCCCTTGTAAAAAAAACAAATCCTGGAGGCCAAAACAGTCCAGTGGACCCTGAACGGTGGGTATTGCCTTCTGACACACTTCCAGTGATGTCAGGGAGTGTGGCATATGCAAATGAGCTATGCTAATGAGTTGTGCTAATGAGCTCTTGCACTTCTTTTTCTACAAAATGACCCCTGCTTTTGGGGCCGCCTTTGTCCATATGTCCCAGGAAGAGAATTACGGTTTGGAAATAAGAAACTCCTGGTGGTCCCTGTCCTGAGAGAGACCCTGCTGTCCTTGACCAGGCAGGTGGTGAGCTCCCCATCACTGGCAGTCGTTGAGCAGCGACTGGACAAACATGTGTCAGGGATGCTGTAGGTGGATCCTGCATTGAGCAGGGGGTTGGACTAGATGGCCAGTATGGTCCCTTCCAACTCTGATTTACTTTGAGTTACATCCCTACATGCCTCCAGCTACCATCCTAAACATACATTGTATACAGCCAGGCTCTACGCTACAGCCACATCTGCTCCAGTCCGACAGACAGAGATTCTCACTTGAGGGATCTAGGACAAACCTTTTTGGAACTAAAGTACCCATCTGACGAAGTCAATAAACAGAGTAATAAAGCCAGAATGGTACCCAGAGAAAGCCCAAAAGAGACAATAACAGGGTTGGCAGTTCTCTTTCACAAGTATTGGGGCAAACCTTTTCTGGCACACAGACAGTCCCCAATCTCAAACAGCTCCTCACACACAGTAATACAAAATCTAAGTTGAAGGACCTGGGACCGGAGCCTGCAATAAACCAGATGCCACATACACCCAGACAACACAATTACTGGACCTGACAACATCAATTATATCATCTCAGATTTATTCACTCGCTCATCTTCTAACATTTTATATGCAATTAAATGCCAAAGGTGCCCTTCAGTTCCCTACATAGGGCAAACAGGTCAAACCCTATGCCAAAGGACAGAAATCTGACTTCAAGTATCACAAACCTGAGAAACCTGTAGGAGAACATTTCAGCCTCCCAGGGCACTCAATGGGTGACCTCAAAGTAGCTGTTTTATTGCAAAGGAATTTCAGAAACAGACTGGAACAGGAGATTGCTGACTTACAAGTTATTACAACACTCAGGACAATGGGCTTAACAGAGATATTGACTTCTCTCATTGCACTTGCCAAGTCACTCAGTTCTCACTTTAGGGTTGCCAGGTCCTACCTGCAGGGGGCTCCCGGGTTCTTCCCAGGATCACATGCAGGGTGCAATGACATCACCCGGAAGTGATGTTATCATGTTGCTGATGTCACGGGTGATGGTCTAATTTTTGGGCAAAACTCTAGTATTTTGCCCTCAAAACCATAAAGTTTGCCCAAAAACTAGAGCATCACCCTCCCAACATCGGTGACACGATGACATCACTTCCAGATGATGTCATTGCATCGGGGACATCGCACAGTGATGTCCCTGTTTGCGGGTGAGGTTTCCCCACTGGCTAGCTGGCCGGTGGTGGATTGGAGCCCTCAAAAGTGGGGGAAAACCCCATTGGGACCTGGGGACTGGGAACCCTATCTTACTTTTACCCAGAATTAAACTTTGTTGGTCTTAAAAGTGCTACTGGTCTCAAATTTAGCTCTCACATCTGTTGCTAACTCTTTTATTATCTATATGCCAATTTGATGCTATGCACAGGTCTTACCAAATGAGTTATTCCAATCATAGCTGTATTTATTGTTTAGTTATTCTGACTGTAATTAGCCCTTCCTGGAAACTAATTCCCGGCTCTACCTATATGTAACATTTGAGGAAATCTGTTTCAATGTATCTAAGAAGTATGCATCTATACATGCTAAGTTTCTCAGTTCTTGCTTCTACCCAGAATTGAACATCTGTTGGTCTTGATGGTGCCACTGGACTCAAACTCTCACATCTGTTTGTTAACTCTTCTATTTGTATGCTAATTTACTGCTATTCACAGATTTTACCAACTCCTTTAATCTAATCTCAGCTATAATTGCCCAGTTACTTATGCATCTTGACTCTAAGTAGCCCTTCCTGGCAACTAACCCCCCCCCCCCTCTACCTACATGTAATGGTTGGGGATGTCTTGTTTCACTGTATCTGAAGAAGTCTGACTACACTACAAGCTTATACCTTGAATAAAACTTTGTTTGCCTTAAAAGTGCCCCTGGGCTCAAACTTGGACAACATATCTTGGCATTTACAATAGCATAAGGCCTAGCTGGTATTCAGAGACCGGGTTTAAGATTGTGCTGTTACACAATTTAGTATGTTGTAGCTCTGCTTAGGTTTGCACTGTAAGTGTCTTAGCTGGCAGGCAAAGGTGAACAACATCCCACTAAGAGTTTGATGAACCATCAGGAAGTAACCATCTGATGGTCATAACACACACAGAAGAACCTTGCTTAATCATGTTATTTGAAGTCAAGAGACATTACATCCCTTGTGCAGGAGGGGAGAGAAACTACATCACTTCACCTAATTGTTTCTTGCCTCTTAAATTTGTCAAACATTTTCAATAAAATAATTTTATTTCACTATGATCTAATGCATATCTATCCTATAGTCTAATCCTATGAATGTTTATTCAAAAGTAAGTCACACACTGTTCAGTGGGATCTACATAGGATCAGAGTCTTAAACAACCCCAATTCTAGTTTTTAGGAGTCTCATCAACAAAGTATTGCCATCCAGATAGGCAGGAAACCACAAATTGTGGCTTAGAGGCACGACAATTAGTAGGTGAGAAATCCTTTCAATATACATTCCAGGAACAAACAACTTGGGAGTCTGGAAAGTTGAACCTTTGACCCCCTAGACAAGTTTATCATTCAGTTATGATCCTGGTAACATATCCTGTATTTTGTCAGAGTTGCCAATTCCTGCTTTTTGTAATTAATTGGATAGCATACCCTGCAATTTGTGTTGCTCTTTCATATTTTAACTATTTTAAATGTCCCTGGCTTTAAAGTTGAAAAACAAAAACAAATGACAACATTAAACATCATCTTCAGATGCTCTGAAATGCTACAGAACTCAGGGCTTCCAATTCAGTTTCTTTTTCTTTACAATAGCTTCTTGTTGTTGAGTAAAATCAAGTACCTTTAACTTGGAGCATATTCAAAAGTCATGGCTATCAGTGTAATGAGTTCTGCAGATGGTTTTAGTTGCCATTCTCCCTTTTTGCTTCAAGCGAGAAACTTCTGCTTCTTCAGCAGCTGCTCCCATATGGAGGGGAGACACATGCAGAGCATGACAGTCCCTCTACGGAAATGAGCAAAAATCTTGAAAACAACAAACAGTAAAAGAAGCAGTTTCGCAGGCAGATCAGAAATTTCCCACCAGGTCTTTCTGTCACTGAAAGGGGGGGGGGTTGTTGTGAGATTTTGGCAGACGTATATTACACTCAAACCTCACACGTCTGGCACGGCAGAAAAGAATGCTATAAATCCCTCCCTGCAGGGAATACCACTTTCCAGCTCTCTTGACTGTAAAAGTGATTGTGAGATGAAGGAAATGTAGGTTGCAGCCTTAATCTCACTTACCCTAGATAATTTCTAATGATTCCAGTGGGATTTACTAACAAAAATGTTTTTCCAATTTGGGTTTAGACTATTATAAGCCACTTTCTTCAATGTACCTTTTGTTGAAATCAGTAACAACAACTCTAAGCCAATGTGTTGAGGGAGGAAGCATGGAATATTACTGAATGGTTTGTTCCTAAGTTCCTATGTTTAGTATTCAGTCTTTTCCCTATTTTACAATGTTTTTCTTCAAGTCTTGCCTTTAAGTAGGGAGAAAGAGGAATGTATTGAATTTCCCCCCCAAAACCCTGTACTACAAAATCTTTCATCAAACGTGGTTGGGAAGATGTTACTTCTTTCTGCCTACGCTGGATCCAGCTGGCGATTCAGTCAAACGTAATACCACTATTTTTAAAAGCAAGTATTTCCTACTTATGAATAAAAATTGTAGGAAGTGTATGTGAAAAGTCTTCCTTGTAATTTTTGCAATTAAATTTTTTAATCCTATCCTTTCAATGGTAATTGAAAAAGTCGACAAATCTTCAGGGATTTACATATTATTTGTACATGCAGTTTGTTAAAAATAAAAAAGGAAAAGCAGCCCTTCTAACAGAGGTAAGAGTTGTCACAGGGTCACTTCTCAATATATTTTTTTTCCTGTTCCCATGGGAGGGTTTATAAACAAGCATACCCAAGAGTCAGATGTACGGAGAGCTGTTTCCATATTCTAGGTAAATTAATGAGTGGTGGATGCACAATAAACATATCCTCCAGTACCCCATGGACAGTATCAAAAGGCTAAAAGATATGACGCCGGAAGATGAGCCCCTCAGGTCGGAAGGTGTCCAATATGCTACTGAGGAAGAGCAGAGGGCAAGTACAAGTAACCCCAGAAAGAGTGAAGCGGCTGGGCCAAAGCCGAAAGGACCCTCAGTTGTGGATGTGTCTGATGGTGAAAGGAAAGTCCAATGCTGCAAAGAACAATACTACATAGGAACCTGGAATGTAAGATCTATGAATCAAGGTAAGCTTGACGTGGTCAAAAATGAGATGGCAAGACTGAACATCGATATCCTAGGAATCAGTGAACTAAAGTGGACAGGAATGGGCGAATTTAACTCAGAAGACCATTATATCTACTACTGTGGCCAGGAATCTCGTAGAAAAAATGGTGTGGCCTTTATAGTCAACAAGAGAGTGCAAAAGGCAGTACTGGGATACAATCTCAAAAATGACAGAATGATTTCTGTCCGATTCCAAGGCAAACCATTCAACATCACAGTAATCCAAGTCTATGCCCCAACCACTGATGCAGAAGAGGCTGAAGTAGACCGGTTCTATGAAGACCTACAACACCTCCTAGAACTAACACCAAAAAATGATGTCCTCATCATCATAGGGGACTGGAATGCTAAAGTAGGAAGTGAAAAGGTAACTGGAATAACAGACAAGTTTGGCCTTGGAAAGCAAAATGAAGCAGGGCAAAGGTTAACAGAGTTTTGTCAAGAGAACACACTGGTCATAGCGAACACCCTTTTCCAACAACCTAAGAGGCGACTCTACACATGGACATCACCAGATGGGCAACACCGAAATCAGATTGACTATATAATTTGCAGTCAAAGATGGAGAAGCTCTATCCAGTCAGTAAAAACAAGACCTGGAGCTGACTGTGGTTCAGATCATGAGCTACTCATTGCAAAATTCAGACTTAAACTGAAGAAAATCGGGAAAACCATGAGGCCATTCAGGTTTGACCTAGATCACATCCCTGATGAATATACAGTAGAGGTGAAGAATAGATTCAAGGGTCTGGATTTGATAGATAGAGTGCCTGAAGAACTATGGACAGAGGTTCGTGACATCGTACAGGAGGCAGCAATCACCACCATACCAAAGAAAAAGAAATGCAAGAAAGCAAAATGGCTTTCTGATGAGGCTTTACAAATAGCAGAGGAAAGAAGGAAAGCGAAGTCCATGGGGTCGCGAAGAGTCGGACTCGACTGTGCGACTGAACAACAATGTAGGCTCCCAGGCCCCAGCCATCATACACCAGAACCCAGTTTACAGAAGTGCCTTTTCTTGGCCTCAGAGAGAGACGGGCAGGAGTTGAGCACCACACTATTCCACATCCTCTTTCCTGGCTCTATTCCTGTCTGAGCTGGGAGCCAGAGCTGGTATGTCCTCCTTGGCCTCCCCCCTCAAGCCTTTTGAAGGCCTTAGCCAGGCCTAAGGCAAACCCAGTGGTCTCCCTCTTCCCAGAAGCCCTGAGGGGGCACAGTCAAGCCTATAAGGGACCAATAGTGCATTCTGAGCAATTTCTGTCCCATTACTCTCCTTGCATTCCCAGGATGGAGCTTCCCAACAGCTGGCTGGGAGACCGCTGGGTATCAAAGGGCCAGCTATCAGTGGCTGCCATTGATCAGCTGACTGGTGTGAGGAACTTTACAAGGTGTATTTATAACCACACTGGGCCTGGTGGATCACCACCCCTGGATGCGAGGCTTGACCATGTGGAGGGCTGAGAAGAAGGGGGGCCTGATATTATCTGCAACCACCCCCCAAAGTAACTATAATACTAGTTTGGTCAAGGAAGTGATTTTTACAGCAGCTCCCATGTGGTAAACAAACTGAAGTTTAATCCGCACAGAAATAGGTACTGTTGGTTAGGATTTAATTGACCCTGGAATGCATGCATAGAACCTGTTTTGGATGGGGTTGTATTCAATGTTCCCTCTAAGCTGAGGAGACTGGTGAGCAAAAATTCTACTTCGTGAGCTACTAGAATTAAAGTTGTGAGCAAGCAATTTGGCTACTGCATACATTATTCTGCTCTGAAGCCCTCCTTCCTGAGCTGAGACAAAACTGTGTGAGCCAGAGGCTAAAAAACTGTGAGCTAGCTCACACTAACTCAGCTTAGAGGGAACATTGGTTGTATTGTCCCTGTTCTCCTGGACTCCGCTTTGCTTCTCGGTGTTTAGGTGATTATTGGGGTTGGGAGTGCATTTTATCAATTTAGGCATATGTATCAAATGGAGTATTTCTTAGAAAAGTCTAATCTGGTATATTTGCTTTGGTGACTTCTAGAGTGTAGTGTTGTATAGGTGGCACTATAGGTGGCACTGCTTTTGAAGGGTTCTTGGAAATTACAACTGGTACAGAATATGGTTGCTTGGTAAACAACATGGTTATGCTTTATCACACTTATGTTGTTGCAGTTCTGCTGTTTCACTGGCTTTCTGTCCTTTTCCAGATCCATTTCAAAGTGCTGACTTTGAACTTTAAAGTTCTGAATGTGTTTGTACTGGAGTACCCGAGTGCCGCATGATGGAATGAGCTCCCATCTCTGGTCCCAGCTCCTGCCAGCCTAGCAGTTCGAAAGCAAGAAATTGCAAGTAGATAAATAGGTACCGCTTCGGTGGGAAGGTAACAGCATTCTGCGTGCCTTGGCATCTAGTCATGCCAGCCGCATGACCATGGAAATGTCTTTGGACAGCACTGGCTCTTCAGCTTGGAAATGGAGATGAGCACCACATCCCTAGAGTTGGATTCAACTGGCTTTCAAGCAAGGGAAACCTTTACCTTTACCTCAGAACCATCTTCTCCCCCAACAACCTGCCAGTATACCAAGATAATCTGAAGAGGTAATCTGCTACATTTTTCTTGGTGTGGTGGGTAGCTAAATGCCACCAGGGAAGAAAGAGTGTGTGTTTGGCTGGGTCTGATCCATCAGACTTAGAGGGGGCCAAGATTTCTTTAGCAGGTGGATAAACTGGTCAACGCTGTTGCTAGGGGTGAGACTATGTATGTTATACCTGTGCATCCTTGATAGCAAAGGTATCTAATCTTAACAGGAAAAAAAGAATAATTTAGCAGTATTATTTTTATCACATTGTTCAGAAATTAAAAGCACAGCACTCAGAAAATATGCCTATGTTATGATGTCCTCACAAGAATTACAAGGTCTCTTATGGTCTATATCAGGGTTGGTTGGCACAAAATTCAAAAGAATAGTTCAGTGTGCCATACACCAGTGGTTTCCTTCTGAATAATAAGGTTATACATTGGCTCTAAAATGAGTCTAGATGCAGTGATTTATGGATTATTTTTTTAAAATAACTTTTTATTCATTTTTCTTATATAATATTAAACAACATTAACATTCAAAATTCAAACAATAACAACCATCCAAACTGTTACATATTCCTTAATTAATTAACATCATTGTTCCAATCCATTAGACGATTATAACGTAACTCTTGAAATTTATAAAAAAAATAAGAATAAATAATCTCGTCCTTAGAATAATGCTTATAGAGCCCACTCTCTTTGAATAAACGCATAGTATTGTGATTTCTGTGTTGATTTCACATTTTCTAATATAAATTCTAGGTTTTCCAAAATAGGGCGCCATCTACCAAAGAAAGCCAGAGATTTGGTATAGTCTTCCACCGCCGCTAATTTTTCTGAAATTTTATCCATAAGGAAGTGTTCCCATATTTTCGAATACCAGAGTTTTATCGGAATTTGTTTGCTGTTTTTCCATGTTTGCGCTATTGTTGAGTGAGCCGAAGCTAACATTGTAATCAGTTCTTTTGAGTGTATTGGAATAGAAAAATCTTTCCAATAGTTTAATAGTATAATCTCTGGTTTTCTCGGGATGCGATAAGTGGTTAATTTTTCAATATGATACAAAACTTTGTTCCAAAATACTTTAACCTTAAAACAATCCCACCAACAATGATAATAGGTGCCTATTTTACCACATTCTCTCCAAAAAGGGTTCAGGAAGTTCTACAGCTAAATCTTTTTCCCATGCTTTAACATAGGATGGTAATACTGTAGGTCCTGGGTCTATCATTAGTTTATAGATTTTAGAAAGTATGCCTTTTCCCTTATTGGTAGGTGTAAGTAATAATTTTTCAAAATTTGTATAGGGTCTACGGCAAGCTTCTTTTATCTCTGCAGTATTAAAGAAGTGCATAATCTGCATATATTCAAACCATGGGAGTTTTGTTTGTGCCAAAGAATCTAATTTTGCTTTTTCTTTTAGATGTTGCTTGTAAACAAGGTCGTGTAATGTGGTAATGTTTGCTGCTTTCCACAATCGGTAGGTATTGGGGTCTCGTGCGGGTGGAAACCATTCTTGTTCAATAAATGTTGATGCCATGGATATTTTGGATGTCAGTGTTAAGCGTTTGGCGTTCCACACCCCAAATAAAGCTTGAGTTAAATTATACTCTGAAATGATTTTGGATCGTACGGGATGTTTCTGCCACAAGGCTGATACGTAGTTTGTGGAGTCTATGTAGTGTTCTTCAATATTGATCCATTCCGGTTTTGGCTCCAATGTTTGTATGCGAACTATGTTTGTAAGTATGGCTGCTTCATAGTACTTTTTGAGATAGCCAAACTGCCCAGTTTAGATGGTCGTTGGAGAGTGGTATAAGAAATTCTTGGCTTGCGGTTGTTCCAAATGAAGTTTTTCCATTTGTTTTGCCACGAGTTAAAGTGTGATGTTTGTATTGGTATTGGTAAGGCTCTAAAAAGGTATAAATACTTAGGAAATATATTCGATTTTATTGTTAAGATGCGCTCTATCCATGTTAAATTATCTTTGTTCCATTGTTCAAATAGTTGTGAGGTTTTATCAACTAGAGTTACGTAATTAATTTTAAATATATCTTGTAAATTTAGGGGTATTCTTACTCCTAGGTATGTCCAGTCTGTCTTGACCCATGTATATGAATAGTTATTGGAAATATAGAATTTTGTCTTTTCAGTTACATGTATTGGATAAAACAATGTTTTCGTTTGATTTACATATAAACCTGACATAGTTGCGAATTCCGTTAATTTAGCTTCTATCTTAGGGAGTGTAGTACGCGGATTTGAAATGTATAACACAAAATCGTCCGCAAAAAGACTTATTTTGTATACTAATTTATTTATATGAATTCGTTATTTGCATATCTTGTCGGATATTATTCGCAAGGGGTTCAATTGTTAACGCAAAGAGGGACAACCTTGTGACAAGGGACAACCTTGACGTGTGCCTCTTGATAACTGAAAATCTTGTGAATGGATATTGTTAATAACTACCTGTGCTGTGGGATTGGCGTATAGGGCGTTAATTGTTTTTTTGAAATTAGGTCCAAATCCCATGTGGTGTAATACTGCTGTTAAAAAGATAGGTTCTACCTTGTCAAACGCCTTCTCTATGTCTAAAGAGAGAAGGCCTGTATCCGTGGTATATTTTTTACAAAATTGGATAACTCCTAGTGTCTTTCGGATATTATCTGTTATATCCCGATTAGGGATAAAACCTGACTGATTAATATGGATGTAGTTTCCAATGAAGTTATTGAGTCTATTTGTTAATATTGTCGTAAACAGTTTGTAATCGGAATTTAAAAGGGATATAGGTCGATACGATTGGGGGAGTAGGTTGTCCCGTCCTTTCTTAGGAAGTACTATTATTTTAGCTTGTGACCAGGTAGGCGGGATTTCTCCTGTTTTTAATACATTATTACAAATTTCTTGAAAATGTGGAGCGAGTGTTTTGGCAAATTTCTTATAAAATTCGGCTGTAAAGCCGTCTCGGCCTGGTGCTTTATTTATTTTTAAGTGTTTTATGGCCTTGTTAATTTCTTCTATCGTGATAGTACTTTCCATAATTTCTCTGTGTGGTAAAGATATTTTTTGTATTAAATTATGCTGATGTAAATAATTATTTATACTGTCTTCATGGGGGTGGTCCGAAGTATAAAGGGTTTGGTAAAAATCTTTAAAAATTTCCATTATGTCTTTGGGTTTCGTATGTACTTTTCCATTTTTATCTTTAATTGAATAAATGCTTTTTGAGGCTTGTTGTTTTTTTAACTTCCAGGCTAATAATTTTAAAGTTTTTGGGTGGCGGAACCAATATTTTTGTTTCAAATATAATAATTGGTTTTGTATTTTATTAGTTTCTATGGAGTCTAGTTTTTTCCTTTGTATTAGTAAACGTTTATATACTTTTTTAGAACCAGTTTTTTTATGATTGTCCTCTAATTTTTTAATTTCTGTTTGTAATTCTGATTGTATTATGTTTCTTTTCTTATTATAGGCGGCCGTGATTGAAATAATATTGCCTCGAACAACCGATTTCATGGCGTCCCATATCACCGGCACTGGCACATTACAAGAGGAGTTAAAATTAAAGTACTCTATAATTGCTTTTTCTATTTCCTGGCAATTCAACTGATTCAATAAAATATTGTTATTCATGGACCATGTTCGTGTTTTTTCTATGGGTGCGTGAAAGTTGATACTACACTCTATCCACGCGTGGTCTGAGAGTGTTCTAAGACCTATGTCGGCATGTTGAATTTGGTCGTACAGTGTGTTGGTAACTAAAAGTAAATCTATTCTAGAATAAACTTTGTGTCTTGGAGAATAATACGTGTAATCTTTGACTCCAGGATTATGTTGTCTCCATACATCAATATAACAGTGTGTTTTAATTAGATCATGGAGCCAAGTAGTTGTTTTTGGTTTTGTATTTGCCGTTGGAGTCTGATGCGATTTGTCCCAAAATACATCTGGGGTGAAATTAAAATCCCCACCAATTATAGTTTGTCCTTCTTGAAAATTTTTCAATTGTTCAAAAGTTTCCACCATAAATTTCTCTTGGTTATCATTCGGGGCGTATATAGACGCCAAAGTAATCAACAAATTATTTAATTTTCCTTTTATAAAAATAAATCGGCCGTTGGTGTCTACTAACTCAGCTTGAAATTGAAAATGTATATTTTTTGATATTAAAATAGCAACACCCCTCGATTTTGAGGTTCCTGTTGCCTGATAGGATGCTGTAAACCATTTAGTTTTTAAAACTGGGTAATTAGAGTTTTTAACATGAGTCTCCTGTAAAAATAATATATCAGGGTGCATCTTTGTCAGGGCTGTAGAAAGTTTTTTCACTTTAATTTTGTGTTTTAAACCTCTACAATTGAGGGAATAAACTTTCAATAGGTCATCCATGATTAAATAAAATCAAGATATATATCCTCAGGTATTTTGTCATTTTTACATATAAGTTCTCTGTTTCCCTTGGTTGGTGTACTAGGTAAGTGTTTATATGGTTCAGATGGATGAGGAGTATATTGAATATAGAAATAACCTTTACTATACCATTCATCTTTGGCTGATCTTTCTTCTCTGCATGAGCATGATAAATGGAAACTACGCTGGATGGAACATTCAAAGACAAACATAACATTAACATACAACATACTAAACTGAAACAATAAACCATAACTTTAGTCCTCACTATGGAGGGCTTATCTAAATTTAGCTTGCACCTAAAAAAATTAGGGCTAAAGCTAGTGGGCCGTGTACCCCACGGTCCACTATACTCAGCTAATGAGGGGTGAGACCAATAGTCGCCCTCCTGCCCCCTCCCGCCCTTGATATCCTAAAGATGATCAATTCCTTCTATGATTAAATAATTCTGTTTTCAGATTATTTTGGCTTATGGCTAGTGTTAAGGTTTGGGGTTATAAATTAAAATATAATTAAAATAAGTTGAGCTTCATCTGTATAAGTTTCCAATATCTAAATATTTTAAACACATTGTAATTTTGCGTTTACTATGTTTAAAACTTAATATAGATCAATGTCATAAGATATAACTGAGCTAGATTAATTTCACCTTTCAAAAAGTACAATTGTTGATCACCCTGCCAGGGTGTTTTGGTCATGGGAATTCCATGTCTTAAAATTAAGCTTAGATTGATTACAGCATTAAAGGTAATCTGTATCTGTTAAACAACTTAAATCCTGGTTAATTTCACCTTTAAAGGAAACTAAACATAGGTAAGTTAAAATATAATTGAAATAAGTTGAGCTTCATAGGTTTCCAATATCTAGATATTTAAACACATTGTAATTTTGTGTATATTATGTTTAAAACTTAATATGAATCAATGTTATAAAATATAACTGAGTTAAATTAATTTCACCTTTCAAAAACATCAAAATAAAATAAAATTGTTGATCACCCTACCAGGGTGTTTTGATCATGGATATTCCATGTCTTAAAGTTTAACTAAAATTGATTACAATATTAAAGGTAATCTGTATCTGTTAAACAACATAAATCATGGTTAACTTCACCATTAAAGGAAACTAAGAATAGGTAACTTACATTCAGTTTTTATATCCTTCTATGGCACTGTATAATCAAAAGTTTGATTGATTTGACCCTGTTATCTTTTAGAGTTAGATAAAATTAACCCACATCATTAAAATGACATAAAGCATGGTTGGCTTCACCTCTTTATAAAAAATAAAATAAATTAACATACAATTAATTATTATATCTTTCTAAAGCACTCTACAACAAAGAATTTGGTTGGCTTCACCCTTCAAATGTTTGTAAAACAATAATCAACACGAGGTTAGGTTAAATTCACCTCTAAATATTTGTTAAATTATTAATAAAAGGGGGTTAATCTCCGTTAGGAAAAGTAGGCAGTAAACTATAAATCTCCATTAAAAAAATATATATTAATCATGGACTACGCACGTCAGTGTTCAAATACTTCAAATGTAAATTATCAAAGAATAACTGTTTGTGATATTCTCACTGCATAAGGCTTCAGTAGCCCATCGGCTGCTACTCTCCGGGAGCTGGCTCAACAGTATGAGTGGCGTTCTTGAAACGTCCTGACTCTGAAACATAGGTATTTTCGTTGTTACTGAAAACTTCTGTGCTTGCATCAGTCTTGGTTTGGATTTCCAGCTTTAAAAAACATTACAGTTACGTGCGTTTGTTTTTCTTCTCACGGATCCATTGTTGGAATTCCTCCATGTCTGTGGGAGTTAGATCTGTTGGTGGTGTCTGGTCTGGAACGTCGAAGTGGATGCCGAGATCTTTAAGAAGTTTGTAGCCACTGTCCAGGTCATCTGCCGTGAATCTTTGCCCTTGGTGGATAACGGTGATTTCTGTCGCGGTAGACCACCGGAACTTGTATTTGCTGTCCAGGAGTTTTTGTGTAATCGTTTTTAAATTGCGTCTGTGTTGGAGGGTCTCTGTGGACAGGTCCTGCAAAGCAAGTATCTTTTTGTTTTTGTAAGTCAGACCTCCTTCTGAATGTGATTTGCGCAGTATGGCGTTCCTGGTCCTGTTGTCTGGGAATATTGCGATTATATCTCGTGGGTATGTACCTGTACGTTTGGTAATCGGTCCCAGGCGATAGGCAGCGTTTATAATTGGAGCTACTTTGTCTTCCAGAGCTAGAGTTTTTGCCAGCCATGAGGCTATGAATATTTGTAATTCTGTCCCTCCCTCCTCCTGTTCCGGCAGGCCTCTAAATTTAAGGTTTTGCTCTTTAAGTTTATTTTCTATCATCATAATTTTGTTGTGGGCCCATACCTCGGATTTTTGTAGATCTTGCACTTCTTGCTGCGACGTAATGGCGCCTTCAAGAGCCGTTTCGGCTGCCTGTGATACTTCCGCAAGTGTTTCTTTTAATGTTTGGAAGTCCTCAGTTAAGGGTTTAATAGCCCTTTGTACTTGGGAGGCTATATTTTCTTCCAGCTTTTGAATAGTTTGAAGAAATTCGAAGCGGGAAAGGACCGTTCCATCGTCTTCAGCCTGAGTCGCGGCGGCCATTTTAGGTGTTGCTTTTGGGGCCTGTCTGCTCCCGGAGCTGTCGTCCTCTTTAGCAAAATACTTGGTCACTGGTGTCGATGCAAGCGTCGTTTTTTTGGTTCTCGCATTAAGGTTTCTTCCCATGTTGTTTTTTGACGTTTTCTGTCCAAGTTCGAAGGAGTTTTATATGTTTAAGGGCGGGAGAGGGAGCAGAGCCGAGTTAAAACGCGTCCATTCTCAAAGCTCGCTTGGCCACGCCCCCCATTTATGGATTATTTTCAAAGTTAGACTTGTTGACTGTTCCTTATTGCAGGGAACTATTCCTTATTTATCTCATCAAATGTATCAAACTTATTCATTTCTTAAAAGAGTCATGGAGTAGTAAGCCATAACGGGAATAAATAATGTTAATCCATTACAAGGATGATATATATATATTCAACTGATTAATATACTGTTCTGGCAAGATATATATTTTTCTGAACACGCAATACGTTTGGAGTTCTTTAGGTGGAAGTCCTGTTCAAAGCATACAGTCCCAAAAAGGAAGGTCTAGCTGGATTGAAATTACTTACAATAAATACACTGTACTCTAGTACTCGTCCGATTGTTTGCAATGCAGCTTTTGCAAGAGAGCTTCCTGTGATTATGCCCAAAAGCTACAAAGCGGCACCTCTTCTATTCTTTTTTCGTATTGTGCCAGAACAGAGTCGCTGGTCTACTGACCCTCCAGTTGCCTTGCACAATACATTACTTGCTCTCAAAGGATTGTATGAGGGCACATGAAGTTGTTAAAGCAAAGCAGGTCTCACCCCAGTCAGTGCCTGTTTTCACAGGAGGCAGGCAGTGCAATCCTAAATGTTATCCCTTTCTATAAAGGGCTTTGAATGGTGTGAATCAGTTTGGAGATCTAGATAAACTCCTCTGAATTATTAGAAGGAAAATTGGGATGAATGACATCATTTCAGCCCTATAAGTAAAAGTAAAGGTAAAGGTTCCCTTGCTCGAAAGCCAGTCGAATCCGACTCTAGGGTTGCGGTGCTCATCTCCGTTTCAAAGCCGAAGAGCCAGCGCTGTCCGAAGACGTTTCCGTGGTCATGTGGCCGGCATAACTAAACACCAAGGCACCCGGAACGCTGTTACCTTCCCACCGAAGTGGTACCTATTCATTTACTTGCAATTTCTTGCTTTCGAACTGCTAGGTTGGCAGGAGCTGGAACTAAAGACGGGAGCTCACTCCATCATGCGGCAACTCGGGTCTACGAACTGCTGAACTACTAACCTTCCACAGCCTGCAGTTCAGCATTTTAACCACTTGAGCTACCGCAGCTCCAATAAGTAAACTAAACTGTTAAACAGACAGTCTCCCGTTTCATTTTTTGTTGTCACAAAAGCCTTGTACTTTTCATCATAGATATTCCACTTTCCTATCAAGGTTATCTGTCTCATCCTTAATGTTTCCTTTATCGAATCATGTTATTTATTTGTTGCTAACAAGCCTTAGAAGTGAACACATATTTTTAATGAAAAAGAATTCTTGGTACTCTCTGTGTGTGTGTGTGTACGCACACACACAGACACACAGAACATCTATTATAAACTACTATAGTTTATTCAAAAATATCCCTCAAATGGGTTAAGTCTACTCTAATTTATGGCAGCTGTGGCTTTGAGCTAGCATGAGGTGCAGTGCCCTTGGCTGAATCACGCAGTAGTGTGTGAGAGCCAATTTAAATTGGACTGGCAATCAGTTGCCAAAACCCTACTGTGAAGTTCAGCAGATGGCTTTGACTTTCAAAGCCCGTAGCTCAGTGAGTGCACAGAGGACATGCTCTGCATACATAAGGTCTCAGGTTCAATTCCCAATAAGTCCAGCTGAAGAAATAGCAGCACTGAGGAATATTTCTGCCTGAGACCTTTGGGAACTCCTGTCAGTCAGAGCAGAACTAGAGAAACCGAAGGTCTTCTAACCCAATATATGTCTGCCATGTTTGCTCAGCCATTTCAGTTTGTTGTAATACAGCTCAATGCTGTAGTTTTTTCCACTAGCTGAATCGTTTGTGTGCATTAGCCCTATCAATCTTCAGTGTGTAATTTAGTATTCAGAGAATACTACAGTACGTTTTCACAGGAGTTGGTATGACAGCTAGATATTGTCTGCTGGCCTCTAGTTAAACTTCCTTATGGAAGAAAAAAAAGACTGCAAATCTACACAATGCCACAAGAGGGGGGAAGTGATACAGAAAAATTAAAATCTTCAACAATTTAAATTCACTGTTCCATTTGTGATAGTCAGACTGACATAAATTGAAATTATGAACAAATTCAGTAAGAAATAATTGTGTCCAAACCACTTTCTTCATAGTGGAACATTTACGCTTTTGGGGAGGAGTTTAGATTGATTTAATTTGATTTGAGCTTAGATTTGAAAGCAAGAAATTGCAAGTAGATAAATAGGTACCACTTCAGTGGGTAGGTAACAGTGTCCCATGCGCCTCGGTGTTTAGTCATGCTGGCCACATGACCATGGAAAAAGTCTTTGGACAGCACTGGCTTCTTGGCTTGGAAACGGAGATGAGCACCGCCCCCTAGAGTCGGATTCAACTGGCTTTCGAGCAAGGGAAACCTTTACCTTGATCTTTTACTTATATTGAGTAAATAACCCAGAGGACAGTGTTAAACCCCCTTCTCTGCATGGTGGCCCTGATCTAAATCCCTCCCCTCAATTTGCTTTTGCATAAAACTGAAAGACCCTAAGACATCCAGGCATGGATATCCTTTGTTTTGTGTAATTCAGTCATCAGGACCCCACACCCAGCAGAAGAGGGGGGGGAACTCTTTCAAGCCTCAGAGTCATACCCATCCTTTTTATCCCTCCTGCTCCTTTAATGGGCCACCCACTTGCCAACCATCCAAGCTGCCTGACTCACCTGGGGGGAGGGGCAGATCCACCTCTCCGTCCTCTTCTCTCCCACCCACAGGGCCACCACCTCCACCTGCCTGGCACATGTGGGTGGTGGCAGCGTTCTCTCACTCTCCCTCCCTCCTTACCCTCCTCCTGCCAGTGCCCACCCACCCAGCTTAGCCTTTGGCTCCCACTCCTATTCCTGTTCTGGGCCAAGTGTTCTATTTTTCTCTAATTTTCTAATGTTTGATATCTTTCGTACCATATGCAACTATTGGACACAACTGGTGTAAGCAATTCAGTGGAATGGATTAAATAACTGCAGAAAGACAAAAGACAGAGACAGTGAAGAACAAGAAGAGACAATATGTGTTTTCATTTGAAATATGAATTTTAGGAATGTGTAAATAAGGCAGACAAAGGCACCACAAAAACTAAGCAAAGCCTACAAAAATGCTGAAATCACAATTAAGATTCGGAAGAGTAAAGAGATCCTCAGATTGTGTAGGGATATAAACAGGAAATTATCACCAGAGAAGAGCCAGTAGGGAGAAGACAGTAATTTGTAATCCATAATCCATAATTTATTATTCCATTGGGTAATTTGTAGTCACCCTTGGGCCCTTCAGACAGTGGAAAATCGCACTTTGTCAAAGATGTACTCTTAAAAACTTGTTTATTTTTATCCTCCTTTGGTTCTAGCATGTTATTAGAGTGGGGAATAAAAAGTAAAACATTCAAAGAGTCAAAGGTGGCCTCTTGACACACAGAATTGCAGTATAGTCGATTCTTATATTCAGTACAATGAAGCTGGCTGGGTCCAGAGAAAACTTAATTTGTGGTGTTTAAAATACTTGTAATCACCCTGTTCTGTAGTATAAACACTGCAGTTCACAGGATACATTATGTCTCCATAGTAGTGCGTGGAGGCAGCTTGTCCTTTGCTCTGGTGATTGGACCTGCCCAAGACTTGTACCATGTGGAGATTTCTCCCTGTAAAATAACAAGTGAATAGGCCTATAGTCATAATCAAACATAGTCCTTACGCTGACACTTGGTGTCTCACTGCCAAGAGTGAGTGCCCTGCCACCACATAGATTAGGAGAAATTCAATTTACAACATTTTGTAATCTTGCCAAGCATAGTGATTTGTTTTCTGTTACTCATTCAGAGGTCATTCTGCAAAGAGTGAAAATGGAATGCAAAGTTTACGCCAACTAAGCTAGAGAAATGTGTTCAGTGCTTTCTAGGAGCTCATCTAAACTGTATGGAAAATGACTATAGTTCTCCTGGTAGTCCATTTGACCCGTCTTCAGATATTAACCATGCAGTCCTGGGGGAAAGAGGCAAAAGTGTTCAGGGAGCTGACCAGCTGCTATACCAGCATATCCCAGAGATATGCTGGCATAATGCTCTGCTGCTGCTGGGCTGTGTCCAGCCTCCAGCACAGTAACACCTTGGACCCTTCGCAGAATGCTGCCAGCAGAACCCTCTGTGCCAATGGCTGAAAGGCCAGGCCTATTGTCATGGCAGGATTTAGTTGGTCCCTTAAACCACCCCAGCATGGGAATGCCTGCCCAGAACTGTTGTAAAGTTATACCACCAAAAACTGCATGCATAGCCCATAAGCACCCATGCAATGGAAAGACAAAAGGACCTGCGGAATACATTGACTTTACTGATAAAAGGCGCAACAGATTCGACATTCCAGAATACTTGGTCACGGTTCTATAATTGGTATGATAAACATATGTAGGCAAGCTTGCAAGAGACAGACTAAGAGTTTACTAAATGAAATATATACCTGTTAGGATGATAGAGACAGAAAAGTTGCTTACACAGTTTATGAGAAATTGTTATTAAGGTGGAATAGGCATCAGTATAAATATTGGTAAAATGGAAAATAACCTCCATGTATCTGTTTGTATGTTAGTATGTATGTATATGTATGAATATGTTATGATTGTGTATGTTATGTGGAAAATGTAATAAAACCCTGCCCCTTTAGGGGAAGTTAAAAAAAAAAAGGACCTTCCCCAGGTGTAGTCCCACCCCAAAGTCCTGGCATAGCGCAAGATGATTACAGGCACAGCTAATCACACCCCTTCCCAGTGGTGGTGAACCCCCCTTCCCTCACACTCAATCGTAGACTCCTCAGACGCTATGTAAACCTGAGCCAGGTTGCCCCATAGCTCAGATAATAGGATGGGTGGTGTCATTACCCCAGCGGGTTGCCACTTTCAGCTGCCACCACTCTGGACGTCAAGTCCCCTGAGAAGGCCCAGAGTACCCTCCCAAGCCACCACCCCCTATAGGGGGTGGTGCCCAAGCCCATCCAAAATGCCCCCTTTTAAGCCGAGAAACTATAGGTGTGATGACCAGGCAGAGAACAATTAAACAAAGGGTTTATTAACACAGTAATGGGGCAAGGAAAACCAGACAAGGTGCTTTAAAATATATAACAGTGTTTACAGGCAAAGTAAACGAATCTAACGTGACTACCAATTTCACTTAACTAGTTACTATTTCAAGGCCCACAGCCCTCTTATACCAGGCCCCCTGCCTGTACTCACTCTGTCCCAAGTGAAGGATCTTTCTCCTCAGACTAGACTATTTCCCTCAGTTTAACTCTGGGTGCGTTCAGACGGTGTGGCGGAGTGGTTTAAACTGCTCCGGTTCCAACTGGACTAATTTGATCCAGGAACAACTGTGGTCACACGTACCTGTCTCACCACGCAGCACATCGCTCCCAGGCGTCCACACTGTCCACAAACTTCAGGCGCACAGCGGCTTTTTAAAATTATTTTTTTCACAGTTTGCGCATGCGCATAGGCAATCTTTCATATAATTGAAATCCTCGCGCATGCGCAGAACACCATATCCCGAAAAGCATGTCCTGAAGCAAAGACTTCCCTTTAAACTTGAACACCGAAACTGGCCTCCGTGAGGTCCTGGACTCGTCTAAAGCCTTAAACTAGGCACCGTTCCCCCCTCCCCTTTAATTAACGTCAGGGCAAAGCTTCGCCCAAGCGCATATCGCCAAGGCTAAAAATAAAATGGAGGACTAAAAGCAGAAGCCTCGGGCTTCCAGCGGAACTGGCTCTACACCGGCGGAGGCACGATCACATGGCAGGAAAATGCGGCTACAACTGGAGCACCAGGAAAACACCATTTGGGGACCTGGTAGCAGAATACAAATTATTTAAAGGGGGTTGGCAACGGTTGGCAACGCCTAGGGATGGGAGGCAGATGTTGTCCGTGTGATCGCGCGTAAATAGTCCATTTCTAACCGGCATGTATACCGGCTCAAATGGCCCGTCTGAACGCACCCTCTGTGTGAGGCAAGACTGCAGAAGAACAAAGAACACAGTTTCATGGCCCAGAAAGCTTAAGTTCCATTCTCTCACACAATCTCTGTACACTGATTGGCTACAACCGTTGCTAAGCATCATGGGGGTTGTAGGCTGTCTGCTCTCCACTCCCACACAGGCCCCTAGGCCTTTCTCCCAGGCCTACACAGATCATGACCGGACAGGTGGTATGGGCCTGCTTCTCCAACTTGCACACTTAGACCACACTAATGGTGATAAATGCACAAGAGAGGGCATTTAGCACCACAGAGAGGGCACTGGCACTTAACCTCCCCCGGGTGGGAAGGAGAAAAACTCCATGCTGTGTGACTAACATATCTCATTTCAGAACCCTTTAGAACCCTTCTCTTCAGATGCACACCAAAAGAACAACCATGTACTGACAGGTGAACAGAGGTGCGGAATCCAGCAAGCACAGCCCGAGGGTCTGCTCCAACCTCCCCCTTCCCGGCACCCTGGGCACTGCCTCAACAAGGCAGGTTCCTACAGCCAAGGCTGGTGGTGCACTATATGGGGGCAACCCAAGGCATCTGCACCCAGCAGTATGTCCTATGTTATGCGATGGCCCATACCCTCAGGAAAATATACCTAGGAATGCTGGCTGTGATGCCAGGGGGGTTGGCATCAGGAATGCTGTCAGTCCCATACCAGGTTGTTTGCATGGTCCCTTGCCAGGATGGAGGATGAGGCAAAACTGGAGTTTGGAAGGTGACTGGCTGCTTTCCCTTTGTGCCATGTGGATCTGCTGGCCAAGCAACCATTGCACCTTTTGCCTTGTGGAATAGAAGCCATATGCGGCAGCAGTAGAAGATACAGTGAGTGAGTAAGTATTGTTTTGATGGCTGTGGTATGAGGCCAAAGGAGAGTTGTCCTGACAGATGGAGACACTTTCCATGGGGGGGGGGTGATGACAGACCCTACAGGGGCCCCACCAGCATGGTTGAAGTGGTCAGGACAACTGTGCTGTTCACCATCATTGCTTATGTCTCAGTTTGGCATTTACGCAGGCAGTGATTCAACAGGGAGGAGACCTGGGAGGATGACATTCCTGGCTGCAGTGACCAGTATGGATCCTGTTTGCTGTGCCATAGGGCTGCCATCTCAGTGGTTCCAGCCCATTTCCTGCAGCATCCCAACTGAGACAGCTATCCATCCAGCAAGTCCCATTTCTCCACAGCTTCCCAAAGCACCATGCTAAGGCACACCATATTGCTATTCAATAACATCTGGAGTGATCTGTCCATGTCTGTTTCTTGTTGAGCGGCTAGAGGTTTGCTCTGTGCCTCTTCTACCCCTACTCCTTCACAGCACGCAATTTCCCATAATACCTCCCAGAATGTTCTCCCTTTCATACTTCTGAGGGGGTGGGCTCTGACTCAGAGAAGCTCATGCTGGGATCTGTGTTGCCAGTCATCATGGTGCCACTTGAACTCTGTTCCGTTTAGCTGCACAGTGTAACACAGTCCAGTGGCACCTTAAAGACTGATGACATGTGGTTCACTAGGAGCTTTCATGCATTGCAGCTCAGCTCTTTGACAGACTGAGATGGGGAAAGGTATGTGTGGCTCAGAGCAGGGATGGTTGCACTTTCGTTGCGGGGGACAGGTGGGCATCTTGTCCACTGTGTGGGCACCCTCCCCCTGTGGGCTATGGGGTGACACTCGGGCCACGTCCCTCTGTTGGGGTTGTGCTGCTGCTGGGTCTTTTCTCCCTTTCCTCTGGCATTCCATAGTGGAGGCAATGTCATCGAAGGACAGTGGCTGCAGAAAGCGATTGTTTGCACTTGTTTGTGATTCTGAGTGGCACTTCTGTCATCGGGCGCCACTGCCTAATTGGTGGGGTTGCCAGGGTTGATAGGGACTCCAGAGTGCTTGTTGTCCAGTCTGCACCTTGTGGAGGGGCATGTGTTCCCCCCCCCGAGGGGGTATTCATAAGGATTTGACCAATGCCACCACTATTATGTGAGTGGCAAGCTACCAACCACCACAGCGGCCCTCAGGATTTGGCTGCCCAAAACACACACAGGCAAGAAAACACTCTCATTTCGTCGTATTTCTGTTCTGTTATATATTCAACAACACTAACTCCCCTCATGTCTCTCCATGACAACACCCTAAAGCTGATAATGCTGAAAGGATGAGGAAAAGCTGCAGTCATGCAACTCTGTGCTTGTTGACTTTGAAGGAAGTCCCACTGAGTTCAACAGGATTTATACCCAAATAATTATGCATAAGATTGCAGCCTTCATTCATTCAGGTAGGATTTAATTCTCAAATTAGTGGAACAAACTCACCTCCAGGGAAAGTGAGGTGAAGACTTTTGGCATGCAACTATAGTTTTTCTAATTACTCTATCACAGTCCATTGGTTATAAAGAAACATAGATTCCCCCCCCCCCAGTATGTAGAAATGGCATTTGCTCAGGTTGCTGATAATTGAAGATATTTTTTTTGCATCCAGAAATCAGTTTATGATACTGTTGTTTTAGCATCACCTACCCTTTTTGTCAAAAAGTAAATAATGCTTTAGGGTAACTCATCCAATTATAAAATAATGAGCTCTATAAAATGAATGAAAGCAAATAAGATTAATAGATTTTAAAAACTGAGTTAATCCAGTGAATAATTACATAGCTGCAGCTATTGATATTTTAAAACAAATCTGATCTGGTGATTACTGATCACATTCACAAAGATCTTAAATTAGTGGGCAGGGTAATTACTCAGGTCTTGAATCAGAAGCATCTTCTTCATTCAACACTGAACAAATTAAGATGTTTGCAAATGGAGCTATCTTTTGTTCAGTACATCTATTGTCAACCTTAGTAAAATAAACATCCGGATTCTTTGTGTAGGTGTCTCCTTCCTTTGTATCGGGCAAGCAAATCAGGAGCCAGTGGCTAAGTATTTTGCTTGTCCTCAGGGCTCAGCCGATCCCAAACCATGTCTGTGGGTCTCTCGTTCATAAACCACATTGGAAGACCCAACGGTCCACATACGCTGCAAACTTGCAGTCTGTTTAACGTACCATAGTTCCTGACTCTTCATTTGGGAATTGTTCTCAGTGCCACATTCTCCTGTCTGAAATGTTCATTTCTTCATTTCAGTGCTAAATTATTATAGGGCTGATCTATAGACAAGGCTACATGGCAGTCCTAGATGTGCTTAGGTGTAATTAAATCTCATTGAAAATATTGGGGCTTCCTTCCAAGTGAATTTGGTTAGACATGAATTGTAAGGCTGTTTTCAAATGCACAGTTGTAGTATCCAGTCATATCCTCCCCACAGGGCTGAGGCTTCCAAAAAAAGTCAGCTACAGGTGTCCAGCTGCAGAGTAATGGGAGCAGCTATGTTTATTGAGTTACAAAGGGTTGCCAGTTTTCCATATGACACTCACACAAAATTATCTTCTAAGTGTGCAGCAGTGCAGGCTTTGCTGGCATTCTGCAGCAAAAATTATTTGCCGTTTGCTCCTTCATTGTGCCTTAGACTAGTTCAGCTTATTTTATCCTTCATTTCAGCATGTGCAACCTTTTTGGCGCGATCTGGTCCATGGGGTCGCGAAGAGTCGGACTCAACTGTGTGACTGAACAACAACAAACCTTTTTGGAATCATGGTAGTATTTTGTTAGTTCAGTTTCTATTATGTAGAAATACCAAAAAGTTTGATTTTTCCTTAAAATAAAAGGTTTTATTTTAGTCAATTAGACTGGACTTTGCATTTGAATTTCTGCTTATGGGGGGATACTACACTAGCAGGAAAGGAAGGATTACTATAGAGAGATTGCATGCATGCTACATATTTTCTTTGACCCTTAATCAAACCAGAACCAAGGAGCAGCTATAGGTGATGATTGCAGCCCTGAACGCTAGATCAGGGGTCTGAAACCTGTGGCTCCAGAAGCAAATGTGGCTCAGCACGGATCCAGATATGGCTCTCCAAAAATAAAATGAGATCTTTAAGTATATTGGAGAGGTAGGCGGGATGCTAGAATAACCATGTGAACTGTTTAAAGGGAATAGCAGGCAAAAACTGTTGTGGAATTAAAAGGGTTCTTAAAGATGCTTAAAAGAAGGGGAAATGACAGAGGTGGACAGTAAAGTAATCCAAGTGCAAACCTTGCGCACTAAAACAATTGCTCGGAGTGTAAATATATTGCTTACTGTGAGGCATGGTGTGTGCCATTTCCTAATAAAGGACTAGCCACAATCAGTATTTGGGCTGCAGAAATGTTATATATTTATGGCTGCGGTCACACGGAGCAGTAGCCACGCTACTGAGACAGATGATAGGCGGATTATCCGGGTGCGATCACAGCGCCACATCTGGGAAGCGTAGAGCTCCCATGGCGAACCCGAGGCTTCCCTCTGAAGATGCGCAGTTAAAAACTAGTACCTCCGAGGTACTAGTTTCCGGTAACTGCGGGGCAAGGGCGGGCATCTGATCGCGTTTCCGGTGGCATCTGGCACCCGCCCATGTCCCCTCGCAAAAAGGTGTGTGTCCCCCCCCCCGGGGTTCCCTTCCCAGCAGCGCCATTCTCTTCTAGCGCAATGAAGAGCAGACGAGTCATTGTGGGGGAGAGACAGCTTCGCATCAGCCAGCCCCCCCGGCACCTTCCTGGGATGAGCAATGCCGGCATCACCTCCTGGGCAAGGCACGAGTGCCGGGGGCGAGGGGGGGCGTGATGACGACGCGGGGACTTAAGGGAAAGGCCATGGAGCAAGCAGGGGGTTTGTGGGTGGGGGTGGGGTACGACATGCAAGGTTTTTTTTCAAGTCTCCATGGGATGCGCACAAGCACCCAACGGCGCATGCGCACACTTCAGTTTAAAACCAAAACACAGCCCAGTTTGCTGCACCGCGCCACTTCTTCGCTGCGTTGTGTGATCGGTACCTCCCCCCTAACCACAGGACCTTGACAGGACCTCGAGGGGACGTCTGATCGCGCAACCGTGTGTTATTTTGCACCGGGGCAAACAGCCACGCTTCCCCCCCCCCCGCATTTTCCTGCCCGTGTGACCGGGGCCTATGTTAGTTATGTTAAGCTATATATTTTGAGTTGTGCAAATAGCTTTCTGATACTGGCTCTTTGTTGATCTCTTGCTCTGAATTTTGTAGTTTGGCTCTTTAATTATCACAGGTTGTAAAGTCTATTGCAGATTAAGATTTAAGCAGTGTCAGAGCGCTCAGGATTGTAGCTCTGGCCTCATTTTAATTGTAAGAAAGCCTTCAGAGATTTCAGTCACAAGGAATTTCAAAACAGTAATGTTTTGGTGGCTCTGCTGATGGCCAGTTATTTCTCCTGCTATCAGGCATATGAAGAATGCATTCTAAAGTAATAATTATGATAAAGGAACATCTGCAAAGTTAAGCATAGACAACAGCAACTATTTATGGGTATGGTCATAGCCTAGAGCCAGTGGGAAGATCTCTTGGTAGAGAGGGAGAGGGAGGGAGGCGAAAGCCAGAGAGGGAAAAGATCTGCTGTATTTAGAAGCCCCCCCTCTACCATACGGGGGGGGGGGTTGGGTTTTTTTTTAATTCACTACACTTTTTGTTGTGAATTGCTTTGTGTCTCTATTTGGGGATCAAGGTGGGATACATATGAATGAAATTACATGTCTGGATTTTGTTCATTTCTTCCCTTTACTTCTTGATCCATGGCCACCTTTTTCAATCCTTTTTTTGTTTTGTTTTTGTGAGTGCATGTGTGTGTGTGTGCCTGGAAGTCATGGTGGCTGGATGTTTCAGAGTGGTGCTTGGATGTTTCAGAGAGGTAGCTTGCTATTGCTGGTGACTTACTATTGCCTGTCTCTGCGTCCCAGCCCTTGTGTTCCTTGGAGGTCTCCCTTCCAAGTACTTGCCAGGGTCGGTCGGCCCTGCTTAGCTGACCAGGTCGGGCTTGCCTGGCCTATCCAGGTCAGGGATTTTTCAATCCTTTTTGTTTTGAATAATGCTTAATAACTTGGATCTGACCTACTTTGTTGTTCATTTTTGAGAAAATATAGAGGACGTTTCTTCAGAAGGCCTAAGAGAAATCCACAAAAAAGAGGGTTTACATGTTAGAAGGTCCAGATTTCTAAGAGTTGCACAGATAATATTTTAATATGAAAAACGTAAACAGATTGTGGCCCAACATCACCCAGCAAGAATCCCCCCCAGAATAAACTTGGTTATTCCATATCCTAGCCTGACAATTTAACCTCTACACAAAATTATTGGTCGTTGTTTCAGCATATTCACAACTCAAATAGCATTATATGGGGATGTGTCAATTAATTTTATAAATAACACATATGGTGAAATTATTAATATTACATTAATTACATTCTCTAGAAAGGATGTGGTTCAGAGTTATCATCTACTAGATACATTGAGAAAATACTGAACAGTACAAAGCTTTAAAGGACTCACTGCTATTCCTTTTAAAATCAGCTTTCTCTTTAGTACAGAATTCTCTAAACGTTGTCTATACTCCTAGTTTTTATCTTATAAATTCTCAGTACATGTGTCTATTTCTATGAGTAATCCAAAGAAACATATTACTTTAAGAAATTTTGTTCTCTTTATTTAATTTTACTAAATCATTGCAAGTGTTGAAAACAATTTATTTAATTTTTGTAAATCATTGGAAACACTGAACACAATTCTTGTGCATGTCATGTTTATTTTCCATAATCACAGGAGAGGATTTGAATGAGAGCAAGTTTTATGTTTTTAACATTTCCCCCTCCTTTTAAATATGGTCACAATCCAGACAACTGTGCAAGCAATGTGGCACATGTGGTTTTTTACTCATTTTTTTTTCAACAACAGCCCCCACTCTCCCCCTCCCCTTTTGATGCTGCTGTTGCCTTTAAAAAAGAAAAGAAAACCACCTGCAGACAGATTAGCCCTTAGGACCACCTAGAGGAATCCTGATTTCACAGACTCTGCAAGTTTCTATAGTAATAACAACACAAACAACCACCACCAAAGAAATGTACAGCATCTCATATAAATATGGAAAGGTCCACGGATGTACATACAATCTTTATCATTTAGTCCAGCAGCAAAGCAAGTGCATCACCACCTTTGGTCAGTTAACTAAAAAAATACCTTTGCAGCTGCTTTTTTTTTTTTTTTTGCAAAAATAACTGTCAATCAAATTGCTA
Organism: Gekko japonicus; assembly: GCF_001447785.1. Taxonomy (NCBI): domain Eukaryota; kingdom Metazoa; phylum Chordata; class Lepidosauria; order Squamata; family Gekkonidae; genus Gekko; species Gekko japonicus. The sequence continues at coordinate 177,207 of NW_015163671.1, read as the reverse complement.
GAGGAAATGTTATTGTCAAATTAAATATTAACAAGAACCAAGCAAAGGTTGTATTCACAGTTTATTTTCCACAGTAAAATTGTTACATTCTTTGAAAACTGCCTGAAGTGCGTCCTAGTAAATTTTAGAAACAGTGTCATGATTCTTTAATGCCACTTTCAGTTTGTGAACACTTCACCAAATTCTACCATATACTTGTGATTTCTGTGGATTCATCCTATTTTATCATATTTTGTGGGAAAGCATTTTTCACCACTAGGAACTGAGATTCTCTGTGTGATCTCTTCATCTTTGCCCGGCGATTCTGGAACCAGATCTGAAAGTTATAGAAAAGGCATACTTGTAATCTGTCGTTCACCTTAATAATATAGTACCACATAAAGAAGAGAGATCTGGACAATTTTGTTTACTTCATTTATGCCCCACCTTTCTCCCCAATGGGAATCCAAAGTGGCTTACATTGTCCGTTTTATCCTCACAACAACCTTGTGAGGTAGGTTAGGCTGATGGTGTTGCTGGCCAAGGTCACCTAGCAATCTTTCATGCCACAGTGAGGATTTGAATCTGGGTTTCTCAGATCCTAGTCCAAAACTATAATTACTACACCATACTAGTCTTACCTATATATACGAGAAATTCACTATTTGGATGCTAAGTTAAAACATCTTTAGCTTTAAGTGATATTGCACAGAAAGTCCACCTGAAGCAGAGTAGTCAAAAACACGATGATGCAAAAACAGAGGAAATAAGGAAGAGTTTTCTATTCATTTTAATTTTCTATTAATTTTAATTTCTATTAATATTAATTTTAAATTCTATTAATTTTAAATTCTATTAGCAATAATGTCTAATAGATACTGAAAAGCAGCATCACGGTTCATAGTGAGAGAAACTGTGTGTACAGTTTGTATGCATGTACATGCTGAATTTGGGCTGCCAACTCTGGACTGGGAAATAACCTGGAGATTTTGGGGGTGCAGCCTGGGGATGGAGGAAGAGGTTTGGGAAGAGGCAGGTCCTCAGTGGGATATACTGCCACAGAGTCCACCCTCCAAGTAAGCCATTTTCTCCAGGGGAACTGACCTTTGTCATCTGGAGACCAGTTCTAATTCTGGGAGATCTCCAGGCCCCGTTGGGGGGCTGGGAACCCTAAGCTTGAATGCATGTAGGTGAGCAGCAGAACCAGTGGGCGTGATCCCACTTCCCCATCTCCACTGCTTCTTGTGTGAATTCAGCTGGTCTGAATATAGATTAAATAAAAATGGTATTTGATTAGGCTTAAAGTTGCCATTCACATGTGTTTTTAAATTACACATTGAAGATGTTCTGAGGTTGCTACATGGACTTTCTCTACTTTGTACTTATAGCAAATATTTTTTTTCATTTTCTCATTACACCATAAGAGAAAGTCTGAAGAATGTTGCAAAGGGCAGCCGTGTTGATCTGCAGTAGAAGAGCTAGGGCCGAGTCCAGGGGCACCTTAAGAGACCCGCAAGATTTTCAGGTTATAAGCTTTCGACAGTGAAAGCTCCCTTCGTCAGATTTGGGAAACATAATATTTATGCTAATATAAATCTCTGATAAGAGTATGCCTGTATATATTCTGTGATGAACATTCCAGGTGGGGTAGCTGTGTTTGCCTGTAGCTGTCCAATGGAACCTTAAATCCTAATGAAATGTATTCTGGCATAAGCTTTTGAGAAGTTAACTCTGACTCATTACGCTGAAACAAATTTTTGTTAAGACTTTCAGGTGCCACCGGACTCCTGTTTCACTGTATTTATTCCAAACTCTTAAATGTTGGCATCAGAATTATTGTCTGGTAGACAAAGGCAGAGCTGTAGCCAGGGTAGAGCCAGTATGTAAATTGCCTGCAGTTGAAACATTTATTCATGTCCATCTAGTTTTATTTTTAAACTGGCTATTTAATTTATAACACTTTTATTTAAAGAATGAGAGCTACTCTTTAGAACACAAAAATGTCTACCTTTTTTTAAAAAGTACTTATAGTACTTTCCCAAGCAGGTAGAACTCCCAATGCCATGTGTTTAATGAACTTGGTTCCACCCACCCATGATTTCCCCTTTAATTCTGAAGACTACTATCGTGTGTCGTAAAAATATCCCCTATCACTATGACTGTGAGTATGGTAGAATGTGTATTTCTGATAATTAATTCAGAAACCCTACATTTCAGACAAACATTTGGGTTTGGTGAGGAGGTTATGAGAGTGTCTGTTGATTCATTTTCCATTCATTTATTTGAGGTCTCGCCTGGAAAGGTGAGTGTTCTGCCTAGCAGAAAAAGCTTGGCAATAGACCTGGACAATGGAAATGCACTTATTTCACATTAACATTGTATTAATGCGAATGAATGTAGTGTTAGGGAGTGGGAAGGGAGGAAAAGAGTTCTAGTCTTCCTCTGTGTAATTCTAGAGATCATAATTTCCACTGTAAATGATTATATTGCTATTACTTGTACTGAACTGTACAGAAATCATACTTGACATAAATGTGCCATTAATAATTTTAAAAAGTTACCTGGATTCTGTCTTCATCTAAATCTAATTTTTGGGCTAGTTCTTCTCTGACATCAATTCCAGGATAGGAATTCACTCTAAAAACATTTTCCAGTAGTTCAATCTAAGGAGAATGAAGAGAAACTCTATTCTTTTATTTCACAACAGAAAAAGTTATGCTAATTGGTAGAAGTAGACCTGATTTTTTTTATTAGAATCTGAGTCAGATTCTAATCTTAAAAAGATCCAGAGTAGGTCAAGGGAAATCAATGAAGTTATTTTGGACAAACAGCAATGCTAATTGCATATTAACATTTGGAAATCTTTTTTTATTCAGTAAATGGTCAGTTCTACAGACTTTTGTACAACAAGCTCTTCTGGTTTCTTACTAATAAATGCCCTCTTACTAAACAATGTACTAAGCAAAACATCCATTCTTACACTTATGAATAGGTTAAATGTACTGAATCTTTACCTGGTTTCGAGTGAATGCAGTCCTTGGCCTCCTACCACGGTACCAACTCAATTCCCTTTTGTAAGAAAGCCTTTCATTGACTGCAAAATAGTTTTCACATTTCAGAACTCTTTCTTCTGCATCTGGGTAGTTGCTTGCATGAAACAATGGGATTGCATAGGAAATAGCAGGGATACGCAAACAGGGGTTACAGTCTTCTCCTGAAAAGTCACAAATGTGGGATTTTACAAGATTATCTGGTGAAACATTGCATTGCTAAATTTAACTAAGGACAATCTGCCATTTTCTGTACGGTTTATTTCCTGAGTTGTCACTATTAATAATACACATCCCTACATAAGGCATAAAGAAAAGAAGAGAAGGATTTTAAGTTGCTGTCTTACCTAAATCATTCCATTTATCCACCCATGGCCTGTGAGGCTTTGCAGGTTGAGTACCATCTTTTTTCTGCTCCAGCCCCAAAATGCTTTCAATGGAAAATGAACAGGATGTATTTTTATTTTCCCCGAGACTGGATTTGTTCTGAAGATTATGAGAGGCGGGATCAGCAGAACATAGTGATCGGCCTGCCATTCTTGTAGCGTCAGTCTAGGTACCAAATGCACCGTACTTCAAGTCTGTCTTGCAGGTCCTCCTTATAGCTTTGTTGACAAGGGGTTGGATTCTCCACGTCATTAATTAAAATCTTTTATTAGAAAGTTTTAGCATGTCAATGAAGATTCTCCCACCAAGAGGCACGAGGAGTTAATTGTTTATTTGTTTGCAAGTAATTAGCAACTAATGGTGACTCCAGGGGGGGGCACCAAGAGGAACAAAAAGTGTTATCTCGTCTAACCAGAACATCAGACTTAACTTTCTCAAAAGAACCAGTGCACAAACATAGCACTTCTCTTTTATTTGAAATCATTAATGTATAAAATCAGGTTTTTCTTTAAAAAAAACAATACTCTAATGGACTCCACTTACCTAAACATAACTGCATGATAGGAAACCAGTCAAGTAATAAGTAATCTCATTTAAGTGAATTTTCTTCCAATGAAATTTAAAATATAATCTCTTAATGCTATTAGGGTAATCCTGATGAAAAAGCTTCTGTTTTTCATATGCATATGTAACGGTGAACATGGTCAATGAAATGACAATGGTGTTTGGCATGAGACACAGAGCAGTGGGTTGGCAATGTTGTCAGAGCCTTGTGTAATTGTCTTCCAAGAGCCTGGATTAGTTAACAGGAACAGTTGAACCAAGCACTTTAGAAAGGTAGGCATTTGTTTGCTTTTTATTCCAACTTCAATTATTTTGATGCAGCTTTATCAAAAGGTAGCACATGGCTGAAATTCTCAGAGGAGTCTACCAAATACTTGTACAGAACTTTTGAGAACAATCCCATTGAAGTAAAGAGCAGATGATCCTTTCATTCGATTGAAGCGGGATTGTACCCTATTCCAGTGATGTTTGAAGACATAATATTGACTTGTTCATCACAGGACATTATATCTTTGTGGCAGTCATAACCAGATAGTTTTTAATAACAATCAAACAGAAATAATTAAAGTATAGTACATTAATAATTAAAATAGCAGTGCTGCAAAAAATGCTGCAATCTGTTTTGGAACTATGCAATTTCCCCCATATTTTAAAGGTATCGCTGGGAAACTTAATTCCCCCAGGAATAGTTCCTTTACTCAGGAAGACAAAATATGGGTAATTTTACTTTTGAACCCTGTAGTCTTTATCCAAGGTGCCACTACTATGTCATGGAGTTGTCATTATCAACAGCCCTGTTTTCTACAAACAAAATAAGCTTGAATTGGAACCAGCTACTGTAATTTTCCTTTCAGGTCGGAAACAGTAGTAAAACAAGATATATATTTTTCTGTCAAGGGGTGGCTGACTTATGGTGACCCCATGAGGCTTTCAAGGCAAGAGATGTTCAGAAGTGGTTTGCCATTGTCTGCCTCTGCTTCGCGACCCTGGACTTCCTTGGTGGCCTCCCATCTAAATACTAACCAGGGCTACAGTTGCCAGGTCCCCCCTGGCCACCAACAGGGGGTGGGGAAATAGGGTTGCCACATCCAGGTTGGGGAAGTCCTGCAAATTTGGAGATGGGGCCTGGGCAGGACAGGGACCTCAGTGGGGTACAGTGCGATAGAGTCCACCGTCCAAAGCATCCATTTTCTCTGGCAGTTAACTGTAATTCTGGGGGTTCCTCAGGTCCCACCTGGAGGATGGCATCTGTAGAGCTGACCATGATTAGGTCTGGGCAAGATGATTGCTAAACAACTGTACTCAGTTCAGTGACTACAATTAACTAACAGACTTCAGCATGGCACTGGCTAGACAGCACTCTCTCTCAGTTCCCTACCATATTGATTCCAGTCAGATTCCCATCTCTTCTTGGTATAGATCAGGGGTTGGCAATCCCTGGCACGTATGCTGAACTGTGGCACATAGACTGGTTCTCTGCCAATCAATTGAGGCAGACCTTTGCACCACTGGGGCATGTACTATGGCAGAAGGCAATTATGCTTTTATACCTGTCCTCGTCTCTTGGACTTGCACAGGCATCAGCTGGGTCCAAAGCAATTTCTGGAGGTGGAGGCAGCAGCAGCAGCAGCAGCAGCAGCAGCAGCAGCAGCAGCAGCAGCAGCAGCAGCAGCAGCAGCAGCAGCAGCATTGCTGGGGCTTAGACTGCTCCCAGCACATTTGGCCAAGAACTGCCCTTCTCTTCCTTCAGCTTTTGTTTGCCAGGACACCAACACCTTTAAGAGCAGACAGTGAGTTTTTTTGGGATGAGGGAGACAGGACAAAACAGGTGACTACCTCTGGTGTTAGAGTTGCTAGTAGACCTGGAGAAAAATGTCGTGTCTCTTTAATAGAGGCTTAATGCATAGAAATGGGTAGCTAAAACTTTTTATGGCACAGAAATAATATTACCTGGTAAATAATATCCCTTTAATCCTCTATAATGACAAGGTTTTTTATTTATCCAGACAGTCAGCAACTGGACTTAAAGCAACTGTAGTAATATATTTCCTTTTATTCCTAGTCTCCCATATAGAATTAATGTAGCAAGTACTTGCTATGTCTCACAATATTGTGCCAGAATGTACACCAGCTTCTTCTGAATTTGTTTCCCAATTACTGTGAGGCAGCTCGTGTTCCAGGATCTATTGCTAGGGTTGCCAAGTGCTTACCTGTTCCGGAGCGGGGGAGTCCAGCCATGCTCTGGGAGTCTTCACGCGTGCGCGCCGCAAGCACATCACATGGAAGTGAGGCAAGCACATCGGGGATGTTGAAGGCGGGGCCACAATAATCCGAGGGAAAACCATAGAGTTTTCCCTCGGATGATTGTGGCCCCGCCCCCAACGTCCCCGACGTGCTTGCGTCACTTCCATGTGACGTGCTTTGGGGGTGGGGTTCCCCCCGGGGGCCCGATCCGGCGGTGGCGGGGAACGGGCCTCTTGGGTGGGGGTTTCCCCACCCCCCCGGGGGGACTTGGCATCCCTAGCTATTGCTATTGCTTTTGACTGCTGGTTTTGTGGCTCAAATTAAGTTCAGAGTATGCTTGTGGCTCCGAGTCTACTGAGTTTGCTTGGCTAGCCTTCACATGTTTTCTCTTGCAACAATACTTATTTCCCGTGATTCCCAATGTAATATGATCATAGCTCCGGACATGATACTATTATCCTTATATACTGGTGTCAGATCTGAGGCCTTGGATGTTGCTCACCAGAATATGCCTTGGATGAAGTGACCTCCCTGGACCACCTACTTTCCTCTGGCTCTACTATTTTGTGCTGAAAGCCTCTGTTGTCAGATCCTCCTCGGCCTTCTCCATCAGGCCTTTTAAAGGACCAAGCCATGCTTGTGGGATCCCTGATGGCCTTCCACTTTCAGAAGCCTTATGGGGGTATGGCTAAGCCCATGAGGGACCAATAGCACCCTACCTTTCCCCTTTCCCACCCCTAGGGCAGAGACACCAGATCGCTGAAAGTGAGTTGGCTAGCTGTTTAAAGATCCGCTGTCACTGACAAGATGGCTGGTGTGTGGATTTTTACAGGGTTCATCTGCAGTCCTTCTGGGCCTCTGGTTTGATGTTTTGGGACACCAAGAAGGGAGAAAAGGGCTGGAGTCAACACCAGCACCACCTGACAACTGGAACTTATGTTTTGAAGACAGGCAATGGTTTTGCTTTCCAGTCTTCGTATTCTTTCTGCTCTGGAGCTTCTCTTCTGTTCCTCTGGTTTGATGTTTTGGGACACCAAGAAGGGAGAAAAGGGCTGGAGTCAACACCAGCACCACCTGACAACTGGAACTTATGTTTTGAAGACAGGCAATGGTTTTGCTTTCCAGTCTTCGTATTCTTTCTGCTCTGGAGCTTCTTCTTTTTTTTTTTCCAAATAAATTTTATTCATTTTTCTTATATAATATTAAACAACATTAACATTCAAAATTCAAACAGTAACAACCATCCAAACTATTACAAATTCCTTAATTAATTAACATTATTGTTCCAATCCATTAAACTATTATAACGTAACTCTTGAAGTTTATACAAAAATAAGAATAAATAAGCTCGTCCTTAGATTAATGCTTATAAAGCCCACTCTCTTTGAATAAACGCATAGTATTGTGATTTCTGTGTTGATTTCACATTTTCTAATATGAGTTCTAGGTTTTCCAAAATAGGGCGCCATCTACCAAAGAAAGCCAGAGATTTGGTATAGTCTTCCACCGCCGCTAATTTTTCTGAAATTTTATCCATAAGGAAGTGTTCCCATATTTTCGAATACCAAAGTTTTATCGGAATTTGTTTGCTGTTTTTCCATGTTTGCGCTATTGTTGAGTGAGCCGAAGCTAACAATATTGTAATCAGTTCTTTTGAGTGTGTTGGAATAGAAAAATCTTTCCAATAGTTTAATAGTATAATCTCTGGTTTTCTCGGGATGCGATGAGTGGTTAATTTCTCAATATGATACAAAACTTTATTCCAAAATACTTTAACCTTAAAACAATCCCACCAACAATGATAATAGGTACCTATTTTGCCACATTCTCTCCAGCAGAGTGGTGAACATGTTTTGTTAATCTTGTGTAACTTCACTGGTGTGAGGTACCACCTTGTTATTAATTTGAAATTTTGTTGCTGGATATTTATAGCTTTTGACTTTGATGCGTATGAATTCCATATGTTTTCCCAAAAGGGTTCAGGAAGTTCTACAGCTAAATCTTTTTCCCATGCTTTAACATAAGATGGTAATACTGTAGGTCCTGGGTCTATCAATAGTTTATAGATTTTAGAAAGTATGCCTTTTCCCTTATTGGTAGGTGTAAGTAGTAATTTTTCAAAATTTGTATAGGGTCTACGGCAAGCTTCTTTTATCTCTGCAGTATTAAAGAAGTGCATAATCTGCATATATTCAAACCATGGGAGTTTTGTTTGTGCCAAAGAATCTAATTTTGCTTTTTCTTTTAGATGTTGCTTGTAAACAAGGTCGTGTAATGTGGTAATGTTTGCTGCTTTCCACAATCGGTAGGTATTGGGGTCTCGTGCGGGTGGAAACCATTCTTGTCCAATAAATGTTGATGCCATGGATATTTTGGATGTCAGTGTTAAGCGTTTGGCGTTCCACACCCCAAATAAAGCTTGAGTTAAATTATACTCTGAAATGATTTTGGATCGTACGGGATGTTTCTGCCACAAGGCTGATACGTAGTTTGTGGAGTCTATGTAGTGTTCTTCAATATTGATCCATTCCGGTTTTGGCTCCGATGTTTGTATGCGAACTATGTTTGTAAGTATGGCTGCTTCATAATACTTTTTGAGATGTGGAATAGCCAAACCACCCAATTTAGATGGTCGTTGGAGAGTGGTATAAGAAATTCTTGGCTTGCGGTTGTTCCAAATGAAGTTTTTCCATTTGTTTTGCCACGAGTTAAAGTGTGATGTTTGTATTGGTATTGGTAAGGCTCTAAAAAGGTATAAATACTTGGGAAATACGTTCGATTTTATTGTTAAGATGCGCTCTATCCATGTTAAATTATCTTTGTTCCATTGTTCAAATAGTTGTGAGGTTTTATCCACTAGAGTTACGTAATTAATTTTAAATATGTCTTGTAATTTTAGGGGTATTCTTACTCCTAAGTATGTCCAATCTGTCTTAACCCATGTATATGAATAGTTATTTGAAATATGAAATTTTGTCTTTTCAGTTACATGTATTGGATAAAACAATGTTTTCGTTTGATTTACATATAAACCTGACATAGTTGCGAATTCCGTTAATTTAGCTTCTATCTTAGGGAGTGTAGTATGCGGATTTGAAATGTATAACACAAAATCATCCACAAAAAGACTTATTTTGTATACTGATTTATTTATATGAATTCCAGTTATTTGCATATCTTGTCGGATATTATTCGCAAGGGGTTCAATTGTTAACGCAAAAAGTAAGGGTGACAAGGGACAACCTTGACGTGTGCCTCTTGATAACTGAAAATCTTGTGAATGGATATTGTTAATAACTACCTGTGCTGTGGGATTGGCGTATAGGGCGTTAATTGTTTTTTTGAAATTAGGTCCAAATCCCATGTGGTGTAATACTGCTGTTAAAAAGATAGGTTCTACCTTGTCAAACGCCTTCTCTATGTCTAAAGAGAGAAGGCCTGTATCCGTGGTATATTTTTTACAAAATTGGATAACTCCTAGTGTCTTTCGGATATTATCTGTTATATCCCGATTAGGGATAAAACCTGACTGATTAATATGGATGTAGTTTCCAATGAAGTTATTGAGTCTATTTGTTAATATTGTCGTAAACAGTTTGTAATCGGAATTTAAAAGGGATATAGGTCGATACGATTGGGGGAGTAGGTTGTCCCGTCCTTTCTTAGGAAGTACTATTATTTTAGCTTGTGACCAGGTAGGCGGGATTTCTCCTGTTTTTAATGCTCTGGAGCTTCTGTGGCTGAGCTCCTTGGGAAAACTTTGGCTAAACCTTGGGGCCTTATGTGTGGATGGGACACTTCTCACTGCACATCCAATTAGTACCTGTTCCGAGGACCAGAGTCCCTGCCATGTAAGAATGAACTTAAGCAATGGATGACCAAATAGTTTAAGGGAGGGCTATACCAGAAGGGGAGCTGCGGTGGCTCAAGTGGTTAAGACGCTGAACTCCAGGCTGTGGAAGGTCAGTAGTTTAGCAGTTCGAGACCTGGGTGCCGCATGGTGGAGTGAGCTCCCATCTCTAGTTCCAGCTCCTGCCAACCTAACAGTTCGAAAGCAAGAAATTGCAAGTAGATAAATAGGTACCACTTCGGTGGGGAGGTAACAGCGTTCCGTGCGCCTCGGTGTCTAGTCATGCTGGCCACATGACCACGGAAACGCCTTCGGACAGCGCTGGCTCTTCAGCTTTGAAACGGAGATGAGCACCGCAACCCTAGAGTCGGATTCGACTGGCTTTCGAGCAAGGGAACCTTTACCTTTACCTATACCAGAAGGAGTCTCTGGGAGGATTTGAAATGGCAAATCCAACTATTTCTGTTGAAGATATCCTAGACTGGAGTGAGTAAACTTTATTCCTCAAAATCTTGCAAACTGTGCTATTTCTCTAAAAGTAAGTGAAATATGATTATTTACTACCTCTTTCAGGATGTCATGTGTGGCAAAAAGAGCTTTTCATTTAGGTGTGACTGAATGTGCTGACTTGCCTAACTTTTAGAAATCTCAAGGAATGCCCTGACCTGGGTAGCCCAGGCAAGCCTGATCTCATCAGATCTCAGAAGCTAAGCAGGGTTGACTCTGGCAAGTACTTGGATGGGAGACCTCCAAGAAATACCAGAGGCAGGAGATGGGGGCAGGCTTTATTCTGGCACCTCTCTGAATATCCTCCAGGCCCCCAGTAGGGGTCAGTCACCAGAGGTTGCCATGACTTCCAGGTGCATACACAGTCACCAGAGGTCACCATGACTTCCAGTTGTGTGGACATGCGCACACATGTGCATATGAAAAATACAAAAGGGGGGGGGAAGGAAATCTCAAGGAACAATGATCCCAAACAATCCCCAGAATAGATGCTGGTTTTGTTGGCTTTGGCATTTGGAGAGAAGCCAGTGTTAAATTTGTTAACTATTAGGATATTATCCTTGTTCAAGATAGGTCACAATTAAAAAAAGAAAAGGCAATACACAACATATAAGTAAACTTTAAAACATAAATGCCTAACTGAAGAGGCTCCAGGAAGCCTCTACGTCATCAGATCGTTGTGTCTGGCTCCTAGGAGTCCATGTAAAAGTCAGTGTTCAAGTTCTCTGGGCGCTGCTGCAGAACGAGGCAGGGCGGCCCTGTGCTTTGTGACTTCTACTTTTTGCCCATATATGGACTATGACATCTCAGGTAGGCCTACTGTGATTCTCCAAATGCTGATCATGTCACAGGTGAATGGTATGGAGAAATCTCTAATACTTTGTCTCTCCCTTTTTTGGCCCCACCAGTTGAATCCTGATTATGTTCTGCTTCTTATTTCATTCTGCATCTCCTTTTGGTTTCTACATTGTTCCTTTTGTGGCACTGTGCTTAGAAGGCCACACTCCACTTTTCTCTGTGTACAGGCAATGTAAATACAGAGGCTCTCCTTCAGGGTCCTAGGATTAAGAAATTGACTAGTCAGTCTTCAAAACTGGAAAATTAAATTTAACATATATTTCACTGAAAATGCGATTCAAAATGTGAATGGTCACCTGCCTTACAGTGGAGGAATTCTAGTTCTCGTTTAAAATAAGAACTTACAAATCCAATTGGTGAAATGACATGGTGAAATAACAGATGAATTATTTGTATCCTTTTTGTATACATTTTTCCCAATTAAAAAACCCCTGTGAAGTGACAGCTTTTTAGTTTACTGTTATAAACAATAGCTAAAGCTCTATAATGCTGCCATCTAGTGTTGGTTAATAACCTCTTGGCAGTAGATATTAATCAAATAGTTATTTTCAAAGGCACGGGGGGGGGGGGCAAATTCTGTTTATATACAAAGTTTCCTTGACTCATAGTATGGGAAAGAATGAAATAAACAACGGTGTTAATCCATAAATTCAAAGTAGCGTGCCATAAATTATTTTGAAACTGTTGAATCAAAGCTGATTAATTAGTCTTTCAATTGGTCTGGGACTGCTTATTGAAAACTAGATTCCACAGAAGGAAATGGAAAGCAGGAAAATATACTTTCTATACGGCATTTACTGTAAACAATATACTACACACCCATGTTCCCTCTAAGGTGTGGAGTCTTGTGAGCAAAAATTCTACTTTTTGAGCTACTGGCATTAACGTTGTGAGCGAGCGATTTGGCTGCTGCATAAACTAGTTTGCTCTGGAGCCCTCCTTCCTGAGCTGAGACAATAAAGGTGTGAGCCAGAGGCTAAAAAACAGTGAGCTAGCTCACACTAACTCATCTTAGAGGGAACATTGCTACAGACAGTGCTGAACTGATTTTTGGACAACTCTTGTTGGTCTCTGAGGCGCTACTGGACTCAAATCTAGTTCTTCTGCTGCAGACCAACATGGCTACCCTCTGAAACAAACTTTATTTAGTTAATGTTTACCCCATTTCCCCCCCCCAAAAAAAATGGTGACTCAAGGTAGTTTATAATCTTCTCCTCTCCTCCATTTTATCCCTCACAAAACCCCCTGTGAGGTAGATTAGGCTGAGAATGTGTAACCAGCCCAAGATCACCCAGCAAGCTCCTATGGCAGAGTGGGGATTCAAACCTGGGTCACCCAGATCCTAGCCTGATGATGTAACCGCTTATACCACGCCGGCTCTCTGAGAGCAAGATACACATGTAAATTTGATCTCACTTTAAAAATCTAAGATATGCATGCTCTTTAGGGACATTTTACGACTAAAGCAATATCTGAAATTTGCTTATGCAGTAGGAGATGTAGGTATTGAATTAAGGTATCTGTCATTTCTTAAATTAAATGAGAAAGATATTCAGAAGAAATGTTGTGATTCTGCTTGATGACACAGCCGCTACACACTTTTGACACATTCTTCCTATTTGAGGAAGAAAACTGCAGTTTTAGTTTTTCATGATCAGGTCTCAAGTAGCAATCTGGACATCCGCTCTGAGACGAAAGTGCCAAAGGCCTCACCATGACCTGATGGTCATGCAGTTGCACAGGCATGAACTGACACTACTGAACGACCAGCCCAGCCCCTTTATCAATATTGAACCAAGACCCAGTAGCTGTGATCCTGTATGCAGCCCACCAGAACCCACTGAAGCAGCAGAATGGTAAGGTAAGGTCACTCAGCAGCAGAAGGGTTCTTTAACACAGGCAGCTTCACAGACCCCATCCTCTTGCATCTTTCTGTTTCTCACCTGTCAGGCCTCACTTCATCTTGTCCTCCAAGCCTCTGTGCAGGCTTAGAATGTACAACTGTCCTCTCGCTAGTAACAGATCAACTCAGGAGACGACTTCTGTTAGGGATACATTTTTCCTGCATGGTCAAATGGCTTTAGACAGTTATGTCTGCTTGCCTTATCTTGCCCCAGCCCTGTTCTTCAGTCCCAGCCCCACTGCATTAATTTGTTTGGCTAGGAATCTTTACTGTAAGATTCAAATGTTGTTATATTTTGTAATTCATTTGCTGATTGACTGAATAATTTTATCATACTTGTAATCCACCTTGAGACCCAGTGAAAAACGTAGACTATTAAACATCTCTGTCCCCTTGTAATATGGCTCCAATGTAACGACTTTCCTGTCATGCAACTCAGTGATTCCCCGGCTGAAGGCTGCTGTGTTAGGTTAAGTTGCAAATAGCAGTCTCTGTTTCCATTCAGTTAATGCACATTTTCTTGTGTTAGCAGCCGGGTGCTAGGAGTTCCAAAGGTCACGGGATGAACAAAGACCCTGTTCTCCTATGTAGCCATCGATTTGTGAGTGGGACTGATCATTCTGGAATCTACTGACAATGACACTTTTTATTTTATTTATTTATCTTTGAATCTATATCCCACCCTACCCCGAAGGCTCAGGGAGGCTAACAAGAGGCACAAAGTGCCAAGATTAAAACAAATAAAACCAACATAACAATAAAACAATAAAATACAATAGCAAAATATCAGTGCTCCATTTGTCACAAGATGAGGTAGGTCTTAATCCCAACGATAACATTCCCATAGTCTGTCATCCCTTCTCCTGCCAGGTCACCTCACACCCCGAAGGAACCAGATAGTGGTGGTGATGGTGCAATGGTGCATAGATAGCAATGATGGAGTAGTGGTGGTGGTGGCTCCTACTCAAAAGCCTGGTGGAAGAGCTCCGTCTTGCAGGCCCTGCGGAAATGAGAAAGATCCCGCAAGGCCCGGATCTCCTCCCGGAGCTCCTTCCACCAGGTAGGAGCCGCCACCGAGAATCCCCTGGCTCTGGTCAATGCAAATTTAATGTCCCTGGGGCCTGGAATTTCCAGGAGATGACGACTCCCCGACCGTAGTGCCCTTGGGGGAACATATGGAGAAAGGTAGTCCCTCAGTTAGGCTGGATCTGGCCATAAAGGGCTTTAAAGGTAAGAACCAGCACTTTGAAGCGAATTTGGTATGCTATTGGCAGCCAGTGCAGCGCTTTCAGCACAGGCTGAATGTGGTCCCTCCTAGCGAGACCTATCAACAGCCTGGCTGCAGCAATTTGCACTAGCTGCAGCTTCCGGATTTGCGACAAAGGCAGCCCCATGTAGAGAGCATTACAGTAGTCTAGCCTCGAGGTAACCGTCACATGGATCACAGTGGCCAGTTCATCGCGGTTAAGGAAGGGGACCAACTGCTGAGCCAGCTGAAGATGATAAAAGGCCGACTTGGCAGTGGCTGCCACCTGGGCCTCCATCGTTAAAGAGGAGTCCAGGCGCACACCTAAACTCCTAACCTCCGACGCTGGCACCAGAGGCACCCCATCAAAGGTCAGGAGAAGGAGCCCCAACCCTGAACCGATCCGACTCAGGCCCAGGACCTCCATCTTTGCCGGGTTTAGTTTCAACCAGCTCAGTCTGAGCCACCCAGCCACAGCCTGTAATGCCCAATGAAGGTCATTCGGGGCAGAGTCTGGCCGCCTGCCCAGCATCAGATAGAGCTGGGTGTCATTGGCATATTGATGACACCCAAACCTACAACTCCGGGCAATCTGGGCAAGGGAGCACATGTAGATGTTAAACAACATCGGGGACAGCACAGCCCCATGAGGCACCCCACACTCAAGGGGATGTCTCTAGGACCACTGGTCCCCTATCGCCACCCTTTGTCCCCGACCTTGGAAAAAAGAGGCAAACCATTGAAGGGCAAGCCCCTGAATCCCCGCGTCAGCGAGGCGGTGGGCCAGCAACTGGTGGTCGACCATGTCGAACGCAGCTGACAGATCTAACAACACCAGCGCTGCCATACCACCCCAATTTAGATGTCTACGGAGATCGACAGTCAGGGCGACCAGCACCGTCTCCGTCCCATGACCCGGACGAAAGCCGGACTGGTAGGGATCGAGGACAGAAGCATCCTCCAGAAAGCTCTGTAGCTGTAACGCCACCGCCCTCTTGATGAGTTTGCCCAAATAGGGCAAATTGGACACCGGCCAATAGTTGGCCAATTCGGTCCAGAGTTGGCTTTTTCAAGAGGGGGTGGACCATCACTTCCTTGAGTGCCCCAGGGAACTGTCCCTCCAAGAGGGACATGTTGATAATCTCCCGCAGGGCACCCCGAAACCCCTCGTAGCCCGCTTTAATGAGCCAAGAGGGGCACAGATCAAGGTCGCATGTGGTTGGACGCACAGATACGAGCAATCTGTCAACTTCCTCCAGACTGAGTTGGTCAAAACACTCTAAACCCGGCGCCAAAGACGTGCAAGGGGCCTCAAGTTCGCTCACTGTTTCAATTGTGGCGGGGAGATCGTGGCAAAGCACCAAGACTTTATCTGCAAAATAGCTCGCAAATGCCTCACAGCCAATATCCAACTCCCTAACATTTTGCCTGCCCTGTGGCAGAGCTGTCAAAGACCGAATTGTGCTAAATAATTGGGCTGGCCGTGAGCTAGCAGATGCAATCGTGGTCGCATAGAAATCTCTCTTTGCGGCTTCGACTGCCATCTCATAGGCTTTCATAACCGTCCTATAAGATGCTCTAGATGCCTCATCGCGAGCTCGGCACCACCGTCTCTCTAGCCGTCTCAGTTCTCACTTTAGCTCGCGCAACTCTTGGGTATACCTAACACGAGTGCAGAGAGGGCGCCTGGGAGCGATCTCGTCGATGGCCGAGGAGAGCTGGACATGCCAGTCCTCCACCAGCTCATCCAACGAGCCACCAGGGGGCCTCGGATCCCGCAGGGCCATCTGGAGCCACAAAGGGTCCATTTGGCGCTGTGGGCGAGCAAAAATCCGCTCGCCGCCTAAACAAGGTCGGGATGGAACCTTCAGATGGGCCTTCAGGGCCCGGTGGTCTGACCATGGCACTACCTCTGTAGTGATCCGGTCAACCTTCACCCCCGCCGTGAAGATCATGCCCAGCATGTATTTGCATTGCACTTTGTATTTGCACTGCATTTCTTTAAGTGTTCAGGGAGTCACAATTCACACATGCTGCCACAATAATTCAGACAACATCCTAGTAATATAGTTTCCACCTGTTATGCATGTGATACTGAAGATAGGAGGTAGTGGTTGAATGGATGATTCGCCTAGGTACTTTGATCATTTCAACATGATTTAAAATGGCCGCAGTTCATGTTTGCCTGCCTGCCTGCCTGCCAGCCAAGTTTGCTCAAGCCACAGACGTACATACATGTGAATGAATCAACCTACACTGAGATTCGTGATTGGGCAATGTAGAGTTTACAGCTCGTTCTTTTAAGACCTGCACTGCCCAATATCTCTCATTCTATATTTGACAAGCAGAGAAGGTACTAAGAGAACTCCACGTTAGTGGGTTTTTTTTTAAAGGTAAGAAATTACTTTAATTTTCGTTTTCTCTTTCAACTGCAATTTATTTCATTAACGGAAATTTAATAATTTTTTAAAAATAGGGGGAAATTAAGGCGAGACCGAGCTATGACAGAAAACGACAAAGGCTTGTGGCTGGCTGGTCAGTTGGCAGAAAACACAACACGGCTGAATAATGGCCGTGCTCCGGCTCGCTTTGCCGTAAGGCGCAGCCAGGTACGTTTCCTTCCATGAGAAACACGGAGGAGACCGTCGCGCGCTAAACCTCACGACCGGATCGCTCGACCGGGGCCGAACCGAGCGCCCGCCTTCTCTTTGCGAGTAGACTGAACGCTTTGTCAGCCAATGGGAAGAAGCGTCGGGTCCGCGCCCCACTGTGGAAGTGCCGGGGCGGGATTTCCTGAGCTTGGCTGGGCTGTCTTGTTGTGGTTGCGCGGAGAAGGCAAGCTGGTCAGCTGGGTGCGGCGCGAGGGGTCGGTGTGTGAAGACTCAGCCGTCGACATGCCTGGGATAGACAAGCTGCCCATCGAGGAGGCGCTGGAGGACAGTCCCCAGGTAAGCCAGCGGCGAAGGCAACCGGCTAGCCAGCTCGGGCCTCGCAGCAGGTGGTGGAGCGAGGAGGGACTTGGGTAGCTGCGTCAAGCAGCCCCCGGGGGCCTCGGTCACTCCCTTATACTGATTTTGGATAGTGGTATGGTAGTCCTAACCCGCGGGCCACTCAGTTGTCCCAGGTCTTTCTCTGGGGTAGTTTGGTCTTCTGTGTCATCTTGCCGCGTGGTAAGAAATCGCATACACACGAGCACTACGCGTCAGGTTCAGACTGTGATGTGTTGGAAAATATATGGCAAAATCTGCCTGCTTATGGGGCAATATTTAGCGTGGGTTAGGATCCTTCTTTAAGAGTAGGTGAGACTGAAAATGCAGGATATGGTTTCAAAGACGTCATCCAAGGACCGAAAGGAGACATCTCCCCTTATTTTTCAGTCCTTGGAGGTCAATACATGAAGAGAAGGTATAGAATTTGTGGAGATCATGTCTGGGATGTGTTGTGAATCTCTCCCATATTTTTCTGAGGCTTCAGTCAACTGTTGGCAAAGGTGAATACCTTTTTAAAGTGGTTGTATAAATATTTAAATTGATGCCTTGGTTTCTTTCACTACTCCCTTCCTCCTACAACTGCAATAGGTGGATTAGTTTGTAAGTAGCTTTGAAGTTACCATTTTCAATACTGTGTTAAGTAAATATCATTGTAGTGAAACCTGTTCATAGATTAGTGCTTCATACATGCCTGTGTCCTATGCATATTTGTGTGGAAGTCTAATTGTAAGTCCTAAATAAAAGTGTGTTTATGATTAGAATTGTATTTCAGGGCAATCTCATTGTAAGTCCTAAATAAAAGTGTGTTTAGGATTAGAATTGTATTTCAGGGCAATCCTATAAATGTGGTCTCCATTGAGATACTATTAGCTGCAATCTGTCTTTATCAAGCAGACAGTTTTTTTCTTATTCCTTTTCAAAAGGCAAGAGTAGAGTTTTATAAAAATACTTGATGCTGACCTTTTAATGGTTAATGTATTTGTACTGTAACCATACCAGTAAATGGGTGATGCTAACCGGCAACTTCTGTTTCCTTTGAAGAGTTGGTTTTAATTATCTATGATTGCTTAATATGGAAAGATCTGTAAACATTTCTTATCATCTCCACAGCTCTCTTAGGACTGTTCTGTGGTCTACATCATAGTGTTAGTAACAGAAGTAACATTAATGTGGCGATGTCATGGAAGACAGGTACTGTTTTGTTAGATTAGCCTGTATTGAGACAGTGCTGCTACTCATATTTAATCACTTTGCATTTTCTGCATCCTGTACACCCCCTGAACTATCATACTTAATTTTGATGAAAGTCATATTATGTTCTTCTGCAAAACAGTAAATATTTGAAAACATTAAATTATCTTTCATGTATATAATTATCAATATGGCCCCAGAGATAGGGACCCCAAATATGGCCCCAGAGATAGGGACCCCAAATTCTACACACGCGCAAAACCCATAGGTTTTCAGAAAAATCTGAAATATAAAAATGGGGGATTAACCCCCCACAATGATAGAAGCAGTGTCTGTACCTTTAAGAAACAGATGCCCTTAACAGTGGCTATTGTGGAAGTTGCTAGGCAACCACAATAGTATTGTTGGCTTTCAGGCCTTGGTGTCTGTCAGTAAAAGGCAGGGGGAGAGGGCAAGGACCCTTTCCAGGGTTGTTTTGGCTTTTGAGGGAGAACTCATCAGGGCCAGGCTCTGTAATAACCAATGGCAGGCCCAGCTACTTGCTGTTGCTCAGTAGCATCCTGTGAAAGGCAGTGTTGTGTAGTGGTTAGTTTCATGCTAGGATCTGTGAGATCAAGGTTCAAATTTCCACTCTGCCATGACTGCTCATTAGGTGACCTTGGGTCAGTCACACACTCCAGCCTAACCCACTTCACATGGTTGCTGTAAGGGTAAAATGGAGCAGAGGAGAATGGTGAATGAGATATGAGGCAGGAAGTTCCTGACTCAAACCTCATCTCTGCCCTGAATTCCCTAGATGGCTCTAAGCAAGGTGCTTGTGCAGACCCTTTCTTGGGACCAAAGGAACCCACAAAGCCTGTTACGATTTTCGGAACCAGGTTTGTTTAGAACTGTACACCTTCCCCTCAATTGCCAGATGTTGTCAGGGTAGCCAGGGTTTGCTGTCTTGAGGTTAAGTTTTGTGGTGAGCAAAAAGAACACAGAGATCACTGAGACAGGAGTTGTATGCAAATAACAAAGAAGTTTTGTTTACATGCAGGTTGTTTTTAAAGAACAGATCAGCAGCACAAGTGTTAAGACAGTCAAAGGAGAAGCCTGGCAGAGGCACGTGAATTTAACCTAGTTATGGCTTCATAGTGTGGTTTGAATTCTCTTTGATTCTTGCAGGTATAAACAGGCTTTCGCTAACTTAGATCCTTTCACATGCAGGATTCCACCCACGCCTGCCTACTTTCCCCCAAGAGGTCAGACTAAACTGTACAAGGTATGCTCATTACCGGAGACAGGCCTCACAGCTTTCTATCGCTATCTCCATACAAGTTAAACCACTCTGCCACACTACCAGGCAGAGTTGCCCTTCAAACTTTCTGCTCTTTTGCTGAGGTGGGCCCAAACTATGACTTCACTGTCCCCTCAGGCAGAACTGAACACTGTGCTTCCAACATTCCCTTCCCCACTTCGAAAGACGGTTGGATGCTGGAGCAGTACTCCGATAGGCTCAGGGATGAAACAGCTGAATGACTGTTATTCCTTTCAGGGTCAGCCTCCTGTCCATCACAATACTATGTCTTCATTTCTTTCCCCCCTCCCCCCTTTTTCTTTCTCTGGAAAGACAACTGGCAGGAAATTGCAAAAAAAACCCCTATGTATGTGAAACACTTCAGAAGCTTCTTACGCTCACTAGATTTGGTATTTTGTTGAGGCAAGAGGAAGGAAGGGTTTAATACTAAGTAGCATCCATTGTTATATATAATCAATATAATAAATTCAGATAATCAGTTAAATATTCAGACTTAAGAGAGGCTGAACTTTTGCTCACATTCATGTAGCTTTGCGTACCAGGACAGTGATTTTAAAACCTTTTGCTTTTCCTTTCCAAATTTGTTTGTGTCTCGACAAATTTCAGTGTATCTGTTATCCATTGCATCGCACAGTACTCTGGGATATATTTTAGGGTATTAAATTCACACAAGTACTAGCCACCTCTACTGTTTTCTGCCGCTACTGTACACAAACAGATAGACTATACTAAAATACACCAGATTTCCCTGTGTCTGAACAATGAAGGGGAAGATGGCTAGGGGAGAGACACAGTCTTCAAGGAAGTTTGTTCCCTGTTACTAATGTTGTGATTGAGGGATTCATAAGAATTTGAGAACATGCACTAGGATCTGGGAGGCCATATTAAGAGCACTTAGTATGCTTCTTCAGATGTTACAAATACTCTTGCCTTGTTCTGGCACGAGAATGTCTTTGGCCTCCAGATAATTCATTAAAAATACAGAAATGTTGATTGGAGCCCATTTACTACATTGGGAGAGGGTCACCAACATACTGTTGTTAATGCAGCATTGAGTAATCATGTTCCTGCTTTTCTGTTCTCATTCTGGAAGAGGGAAAAATTTTGGTCCACATAACTATAGAAATAGCCATTGGGTTTACATTGAAATGGATGGATGTACGCTGGAGTTCTGCATAAGATTCTGCCGTTAATGTGTCTGTTCCAAAGTTACTGCCGATCAGTTTCAGTGCTGGGATTGCCAAATGAAATTGTCAATATGTTTAGGCAGTCAGGAGTGCCTGTTTACACACAGTACATAATTAGCTTACTGAAGTTTCTTCCACACACTATGGTGATGAACAGTGACTTAAATGGCTTTTGAAGAAGGTGAGCCAGTTTGGTGTAGTGGTCTAATCTGGGAGAACCGGGTTTGATTCCCCACTCCTCCACTTGCACCTGGCTGGATGGCCTTGGGCAAGCTGTAGCTCTGATAAGAGCTGTTCTTGAAAAAGAGCAGTGTCTCTCAGCCCCACCTACTTCACAGGGTGTCTGTCGTGGGGAGGGGAAGGGAAAGGAGTTTGTAAACCGCTCTGAGACACCTTTGGGTAGTGAAGGGCGGGGTATAAATCCAATCTCTTCTTCTTCTAAAATGCACCCAAGCCAGCTGTGCTGAATCAGACCAGTGGCCCAGTTTAATATGAAACCTATGTCTATCCCTTGCTAATGTTGCTATCTAAATTAAGCCTCCACATACAGAGGTAGTATAACCTCTAAATTCCAGCTTCTAAGGAACAAACATGAAAAAGATTGTTGTCTTCATGCCCTGCTTGTAGATTTCTCAGAAGCCTCTGGCAATAAAAAGCTGAATTTGGTAGACCCTTGGTTTCAATAGCTCTGGGCACATTATATGTACACACACACGTTTTCTTCCAGAACCCTCAAATTATTTCTTTCCTGGAGTTCAAAAAGCAGTTAGTAGTTCAGAACAAGAGAGAAATGTTATGTGTGTGCAAAGGATATACTCCTCCCTCCCTGATTTCACCTTGAAAGGTTTTTGAACCATATCTCCAAACTGGTTTTTGACCTTGCCAAAGTTTTGTAGTGTGTTAAAGAACAATGCTGTTTTTCTGATAAAGGCAGATTCCTATAGCAGAAGAAAATCTTCGGCTCTGATCCATTGCTAGATAAAGTACCCAAATTCAGTTGCAAGTGGTGAGTTAAAATCACTAATAAATGTACAGAAATATGTCATTCCTGGCTATATATCCGTAGTCTAGCATTCACTAGGGAGAAGAGTGAACCACTGTAGTCAGCTGTGGGCACCAAGAACCCACAGTATCAAATTCATAAGCTTAAGCAGCAAGATGATAGTTAAGGAAACATAGTATTCAGATGGATATTATATAGGAAACTTTGCAACTTACTTCAGATGCACAAATATAAGCATTAATGTTTACACATGGCCCCCCCCCGAAAGACTCACACAGGGAATCCCATCTCTCCCCCATTGCAGAGCCTGGAGTGGCTCCAGGCCCCACCACCCAACCTTGAGCCCAGTGGCAGCAGCAGCAGAGCCTGGAAGCCACTCTAGGACTGGCATGGCTCTTGGCATCCTCTGCACCTAGCATTGGCTGGGCATGGCTCCTGGCACCCTCCGTGCCTGGTGTCAGCCGGACCCAGCACAGCTTCTTGCAGCTGTCACCGCCAACTCTACCAATAACTATGTCTGCACATGTGCAAATAACGCTTTTTAATTTGGGGGGGATTTAAACCCCCAATGTATTTTTTAACATTTCAGATTTTTCTGCAAACCTAGGGAGTCCCCCAAGTGTGCAGAAAATCTGTTTAGCGTCAGTGTGGCCCTGATCTGCAGATTTAGGTATCCACAGATGGGGGACACACATTACTATTAGTTATATAGGTAAAAGGAATATAGCTGTTTCTAATATTGCATAATCTCTGAGCCAAACTAGACATGATAACAGGAGTTGCATGATTAGAATCTTTATTTTTTTAAATGCTGATTAGCAGCCCAATGTGGGGGCTGAGTCACTGGAGAGGAAACATTTAAGGCATTTCTCCCATGCCCCTTCCTTGAATTAAGGGCCAAAATACAAGATTTGCCCAATGTGCGCTGTGTGCATACCCAGCTCACAGTGAGTCAGAAGCACCACAAAGGAACTTGCCTAGAACAACACTAGTTTCAATGGTGAAAGCAGGGTGGGAGAGAAACCAGTAGCGCTCCCCCCCCCCTTTGCAGTGCCAAGTGAGTGCTGTTTAAGGTGAGGTCCCCCCTAGGTACAGTGTACATCTGATTGTAAGTTGAGTGACGGACCTATATGCTGGCACAGTTTGGGCAAATCATGTCTTTTGGTCCTCAGTGGCTCTCCTGAACCTGCAGTTAGCATCTCAAGCAGAAAAAGATGGGTACAACTGCTGTACCCATCTCCCCCCCCCCGAGGTATCACCTGTTGCTTCAAAGACTCTAGTTAAGTTGGAGAAGGGGCATAGAAGAATAGGCTTAAATGTTCTTTTCCCATATGAGTTTTTGAGTCATGGTTCTTGTAGTTTGTGTGAGATGGAGCAGAGAATCCAGGACATAGTAAGTTAATAAGGATTCATTTCTATCTCAGTTAATGCCATTGGTGTAGTACCATCACAGGCTTCTGTCAGCCTTGAGTCAATCCTGTGGAAAAATTGTTTGTTAGGAGTTTTGTCAGGAAATATGTCTCATCTTTGTTCTATGAAAACACCAATGCATGCCTAATTGAGACTGAAATCCCAAGGTCTGTAAGGGAGAAAGGTTGTTTCAGAATGAAGAGGAAGAAGAAACGATTGAATTTATACTCCACCCTTCACTACCTAAAGGAGTCTCAAAGTGGTTTACAATCTCCTTTCTCTTCCCTTCCTCACAACAGACACCCTGTGAGGTAGGTGGGGCTGAGAGAGCTCTTTTGAGGACTGCTCTTGAGAGAACAGCTCTGAAAGAACTTGTAACTGACCCAAGGTCACACCAGCAGCCACATGTAGAGAAGTGGGGAATCAAACCTGGTTTTCCCAGATTAGAGTCTGTTCTCCTAGCCACTACGCCAAACCACTACACCAATGATTATCTTATACTACCAAAAGTGCTTTACTAATTTGGGAAGTGGGATTCAGAACTTCGGGGTGTAAATGGGGGGCATTTTGAGATTTTAAGCAGTCCTTTCACCCACTTGTTGCTTCTGAAAGCAAAAAAATGAGTCACTGCACATCCTGCACTCAAGGTAAAATCCCTGGGCTTCTACCATAGGCCCTTAACAAGTGATAAACAGCAGAGAGAAATCAAACCAACCATTAAGGTTTGGCTGAGGTCAGTCAGTCACCTGGGTCTCATTAAACATATGCCTGAGATCTTAGCATGGTATACATCTATCATAAAAGTACTTGTATAAATAAAATTGACCCCAAATTGGTCAATTGCTCAATGCAGATAGTCCAATATAGGAATACAACATATAAAATTATTGCAGGGTGCTGCATAATTAACTTGGGTGAGCAGGTGAATTATAAACAACTCAGATCCTTCCAAAATAGCTATTGAACAAGCCTCTGTTCTACTGTTTAACTACTGTTAAAATCTTTCATTTGGATTAAAAATCTGAAAGGAAAACAGTTTATGAATGTGAGAGTTTTGTTATTAACACCCTGTGGTACAAGTGGGATCTTTATAAAAGAAAACCGTCTTTTGGATTGTCCCCATTAACCTTGGCCATAAGAGAACTAGTTAAGTTACTGGGTTTTCAGCTGAGGTTTCCTAAAAGGTGGGAGTTATTTGGATTAGGTACTCATTTGAATCTTGTTCCTTACAAATAGAATCATATCGTTTGCCAGTCTCCCTGCTAGATAATGACACAATATCAGTTGTTGAGTACTTACAACTGAAGAGCTTTTTGATTAAAAGAAATTCATAATGGCTGAGCCTTGAGAAACCTTACTCAGTTTGATGAGTTAATTTCTCAGGAAGGAAGACATGTCTTCTCTAAAATATTTGGCTTATTACTTTAAAGTTATCAACCCACCAATATTTCAGTTGAAACAGAATAAAGACATTAGTTACAATGTTTCAAACAAAGTTTGGAAGTTTTCGCTTTCAGTGCATTCTGCCTTTTCAGTATGCCTTTTATTTAAATAAAATGTAGTGAAAATGATACACCAGTGGTATCTTATACCACAGAGATGATCTACAATATATAAATCTTCATCAGACTTTTATTGGTATTGCAGATCTAACACAAACCTTATACATTTATGGTGGAAAAGTGACTGCACAAAAATCATTGGGGAAATTATAGTAGTTAAACTAAGGCAGGATTTAGGCTTTGAGGTTTCACTTAACCCTGAAATAAAGTAAAGGTTCCCTTGCTTGAAAGCCAGTCGAATCCGACTCTAGGGTTGTGGTGCTCATCTCCGTTTCAAAGCCGAAGAGCCAGCGCTGTCCGAAGACATTTCCGTGGTCATGTGGCCGGCATGACTAAACACCAAGGCGCACGGAACGCTGTTACCTTCCCACTGAGGTGGTACCTATTTATCTACTTGCAATTTCCTGCTTTTGAACTGCTAGGTTGGTAGGAGCTGGAACTAGAGACGGGCGCTCACTCCATCATGTGGCACACTCGGGTCTCGAACTGCTGAACTACCGACCTTCCATAGCCTGCCGTTCAGCGTCTTAACCACTTGAGCCCTGAAATAGTTCTCCTTAATTATGTTGCCACGGTTCCTAGGAGGTATCAAGTGGTGGTTTTAAAGTTGTTAAGGGCAGCTAGGATTGTTTTTGCTGGATCTGGAAACAAAATAGCATTCTGATAATAACAGTTCTGGTTTTACAAAATTAAGGAGCTCTTCTTTAATGCTTATCATAACTAGTTAAGGGCCTCTTGACCCCCTCAGATCCCCCGGGGTCATCTTCTGGCTGAGTTGTCTGTTTGGCCACAACACAAGCCTGTTCTTCAGTGGCACTTCCAGTGTTATGCGGCACTCTCCCATGGAGGAGGGAAGCTCTGCCTTGTGTAAGAAGTTTTGTCAGCTTCCTTTAGCTGCTGTAGATAGTGGAAAGGACATTACATAAATATTTTAATTAATAAATGAGGCAGTCAATAAACATGTTGCATGTGTATTTGAGGGAAGTTAGCAGGTTAAAGATAATCCACAGCTCAAAATGATTCAGTGGCAGCAGTACAAAAGACAAATCATATATCACAGATGTTTGCACAGAAGATAGATTGTATCACCAGCACAGTCCTCAGAAACTCTTAAAGTTGCATTGTGACTAAGTGTTTTACAGTTACTTAGTCTACATATGTGGTTTGGATCCTGTGATGTCCTCGCTTATTGGGGGGACTGTTTTACCTTTAAACATTCTCTGTGTATATAAACTTGGTAGTTTTCTGCTGCCACCAGAAATTAAAAATTCCAATTCTTTCTCTTTTGGTAGTATGACCTAGAGTCTGGGCACGTCAGAGGACTATGTGGCCCTGAGGAAGTACTGTACTGATTTCTGGGATAAGTTTAAACAAAAATTGATTTATTTAATAAAGAACAAAATAGGTTTCTGGTTATTTTGAACAGTTGCTGAAGAAAGGAACTTGTAAATATAACTGGCAAAGCTTGGTGGTGCAAACAGGCTCTCAACCTCCAAACTCCACTTTGACAGGCTTATACACTCAGTATACTCTCTCCCTCTTATATATATAGCCGTACAGTCTCTTTGTTTTGTTCACACTGAATACAATCAACTCTCTTAGTCACACAAACTAAACTGTTGGTCTTATTCACACAGAACTAGACTCAAAATTCCAGTCACACAGATCATGCTCACTCTTCAAACCTTACACACAGAATCTACCATAAACACACACACAGAGATTCCTCTCAGAACATCTCCTTCCACACTCTCAGTCATCAGCCAATCATATCACACTTATCTCCCTCTATCACTCTTCTCATATTACTGCAGTCAAACTAAACATTTAAAGGAACACACACACCAAAAATGGAATCATTACAGATCCTGTGACTGTTAGGTGGATCTGAAACTGGTTGACAGATTGCACCCAAAGAGTGCTTGTGAATGGCTCCTCATCCTCTTGTAGAGGAGAGACAAGTGGAGTGCCTCAAAGATCTGTCCTGGGACCTGTTTTGTTCAACATATTTATCAGCTATTTGGATGAAGGAATAGAGGGAATGCTTATTAAATTTGCAGATGATACTCAATTGGGAGTGAAAGCGAATACGGTAGAAGACAGTGTCAGGATACAGGATGATCTTGACAGGCTGGAAAATTGGACTAAAACAAATAAAGTGAATTTCAATGGGGATAAATGTGAAGTTCTCCATTTAGGTAGGAAAAATCAAATGCATAATTATAGATTGGGGGAGACTTGTTTTGGCAGTAGAATGTGCTAAAAGGATGTAGGGGTCTTAGTAGACCGTACACTGAAGATGCGTCAACAGTGTGATGATCTTGACAAAAAGGCAAATGCAATTTTGGGCTGTATCAACAGAAGTATCGTGTCCAGATCATGCAAAGTGATGGTACCACTTTACTCTGCTCTGGTTAGATGTCATCTAGAGTTTTGTGTTCAGTTTTGGTTACCACAATTTAAGGAAGATTTAGACAAGCTGGAACATGTCCAGAGGAGTGCAACGAAGATGGTGAGGTGTCTGGAGACCAAGTCCTATGAGGAAAGGTTGAAGGAGCTGGTTTTGTTTAGCCGGGAGAGGTGAGGTGATATGATCTCCATCTTCAAGTACTTGAATCACTGTCATTATAGATGATGAAGTGGAGTTGTTTTCTGTTGCCCCAGAAGGTCAGACCAGAACCAACGGGTTGAAACTAAATCAGAAGAGTTTTCTGCTAAACTTTGTGCAGGAGGTTGGACTAGATGACCCTGGAGGTTCCTTCCAACTCTATAATTCTATATCAGATTTCCTGCTTACTCTTTACAGTGCGACTACCTCTTGCTAGAGTAGTAACTTAGGAGTCGCTTGTAGGAGGTAGTATAGAAATCTAGATCTTTATTCTTGGAGGGTTTTTAAGGCATGATAAACCCTCTCCCTCGCCTATGTATGCTTTCAAGTTGTATCCAACTTATGGTGACTCTATGAACTAGGGTCCTCCAAAACATCCTATCATTAACAGCCTTGCTCAGGTCTTGCTCCCCGGCTTAAATTGAAACAAAGAATTTCACAAAACGTCATTTTTTTTAGTTGCCGAATTTTTAAAAAATCCTGTGAATACTTGCTTTGCTAAGTAGTGAGAAAAAAAGGTCTGGTATTAACATCCATATTTATTTAAAATTTTTCCATCCCACCTTTTTGTCTAATGTGGGATATGCAAGGCAGCAATTAGTAGCGTAAAACGAATACTAACACTAAAACATTAATATAAAACGATAAGCAGTGGAGTGGATCACACAGAGGATTTTTGCAGGTGGAAGGGGTGTGTGATTTCTGCCAATCCCCTCTTCTGCAGACCTTTGACTCCCTTCCCTGCTGTTCCTGGTGTCCCCTTCCTCCAAGAGCAGCATTTCTGGGGACATTTTGGGCTGCATAGGGAGGGAAATCGCTTCTGTCCGGGGAAGTCCACTGCAGGATCCAAGCCAGTGAACAAAAGAGCCACAAATAATGCTTCAGAAGGCTGCTGAAGCATATGAGGCAGCAATTAATTTTTCAGTTTGACAGGCAAGCTCTCTTAAATAGCAGTTATGTAACTTGCTGCCTGAATTCTAATAATCAGGAAATTAAGTGAATAGCCCTTGAGCAAGAGTTCGACAGTCTTAATGGGATGGCTTGTATCACTGTGCATCACACAATTGCAGTGTTTGTGTATGTTTGTTACTTTTTGGGGAGGGTTTGTAGCTCAGTAGTAGCTTAGCATGGAGAAGGTCCCAGGTTCAATTCCCAGCATCTTCAGTTCAAAGAACAAGGAAGGAGGTGATGTGAAAGACTTCTGCCTGAAACCCTGGAGAGCTGCTGCCAGTCTGAGTAGATAGTACTGATTTGGATGGACCAAGGATCTGTTTCAGCATAAGGCAGCATCATGTGTGTTCATATACTGTCCATTGTTGTAGTCTTTTGTTATCCTTCAAGATGGCATGTACAGTAGACCTTAGTCCTTCATGGACTTGGTAAAGATAAAAAGGTAAAGGTTTCCTTTGCTCGAAAGCTAGTCAAATCTGACTCTAGGGGGTGGTGCTCATCTCCATTTTCAAGCCAAAGAGCCAGCTCTGTCCAAGGACGTGTCTGTGGTCATGTGGCTGTGGTCATGTGGCTGCCGAGGTGCACGGAACATTGTTACCTTCCCACCAAAGTGGTACATATTTATACAGTTCCTTGCTTTCGAACAGCTAGGTTGGCAGGAGCTGGGGCCAGAGACATGAGCTCACTCCATGATGCGGCACTCGGGTCTCAAACTGCCAAGCTACAGACCTCCTGATCTGCAGCTTCAGCATCTTAACCTCTGAGCCACTGCATTCCCTTTCATGGATTTGGATATGCTGCTTATTCACTGTTCAGAATTTGAGCACTCTCCACAAGGTCTCCAGACCCTTTTACTTTGTTACTCTGGTCATTACATCATTACATTTTGTAAGAAATGGGGTATTATTAGGAGACATCAGAACCCTGTTTCCCAGTCAGAGTGGATTTTACCATTCACAGTGATCTAGGAAACAGATTCCCTAGGAATGGCTAGGATCTACTGCATAACAGAGGCTGAGAAACAGTGGAGTTTTTAAAAAATGTAGTCCAGTGGTGTTATCCCTTTCTTGCCGACTGGGCTGGGGATTTTTTATGATTGTCATATCTGAGATGGTGCTTAATTCATAGTGGCTATAACTGCTGCCTAATAAAGGCTTTAACAGCAGCTTAAACTACTGCTTAGTTTTTTATGAGCTTTTTGTGAGGGACTTTGAAAATCTAAGTGTCCAGCATACTAAAGGCTATCCGAACCACATAGGCTATTAGGGATGGGTACGAACCTAAGAAATCTGATTTGATTTGGGGCAGCTCCTGACCTGAGCCAGACCAGTAAGTTCAGTTCACTCTGTAGACAGGAGAAGGGGGGAGGATTGTAACCTGGGTGCAAAACATGATATCATGATATCTATATGGATGATTGGGCAAAAATATGGAAAATAATAAAGATTACTAGACCCATTTCCTACAAGGAAAACATATACAAAATGTTTTACAGATGGCACTGGTCACCAGATTAATTAACTAAATGTTACTCAAAGCTATCGAGTAATTGTTGGAAATGTAAGAAGAATGTGGGAACATATTACCATATGTGGTGGACATGCAGCAAAATAAAAAAGTATTGGTTTAGAGATCCAAAGGATTATACAAGAAATGATAGGTATCGAACTACACCTTGAACCAGAAATATTCCTATTGAACATCTTTCCAGATGGGTATAATAAACAAGATGTATGTATGATAGTATATATTTTAACAGCAGCTAGAATTTTGGTTGCTAAATATTGGAAAGCTGACAGAATCCCGTCAAGGGAAGAACTTGTCCAGAACTTGTTTGAACTGGCGGAAATGGACAGGTTAACTAATTTATTACAAGGGAAAGATGAATAAATACATAAAGAACTATGGTTAAGAATGTATAAGTGGATTGGGAAATTAATTTAGGGAAATGTCCAATAATTGTGGAGATGTAAATATTGGAAATATTGTATGTAAGACTCACGTGTTTAAGATTTGAAATAAGCATAATATATGTTATAATTATAAAAGTTATACATTAAAAGAGAGAGAGAAAAGAGGGGAGGATTACCCAGGAAGGGTTAAATGGCTGGCCGCCATTTAACCTGTCTGTTTCGCTCCCCCCCCCCCGGCTTTAAAGTAGGGGGTAGTGAAACCAGTGGTCATTTGTAGTCATTTCAATCTAACAGCGGGGCATCTGCTGTTAGGTTTAAATGGCCCTGAACAGCTGAATTGAACCAGACAAAAGTCCAGTAAATGTTCGGGGAAGGTGCCTTCCTTGAACATCGGTTCAGGGGCTCCAAACAGGCCCAAGTTCATCTTGAATTTTGGCTTGTGAGCCAGTTCATGCCCATGCTTATAGGCTATAGGCTTATTTGTACCTGTGCCATCTGAGCTGGTACAAAGTAAGGCTCTGTCTCACTCTGGCTTTGAGGAGTGGGGTGCTTTCTGTTTGGAAGCCCGTAAATACATGCCAAACATATAGTAACATTCATTTTTCTTCCCACTTAGTTCTTGGGTGCTCAAGAGAGAACTCTTTGAATCTAGCTGTTATTCTATATTGCAATACTATAAAAATACATTCTCTTTATTTAGACTCGGTCTTTGCTGGGTGTATTTGAAGAAGATGCTGCGGCAATATCTCGTTACATTAACCAGTTATATAAAGCCATGCACCGAATTTATGATGCCCAGGTAATGTTACTGCAACTTGAATCAGCTTTTCAAAACAGTGCAACTGATAGGATTTGAATGTTGTTCTAATGTTATTTCAGTCTTGTATTTCATCAGCTCAGCTTAAAAAAAAGTCTTTGTGTGCTAACAAAGTTGGCCTGGGTTTTTGCTGTAGCATTTCCGTGTTACTTATGGCTCGATTTTGTCATAAGAAAGGTAGGATTGTTTGCTGGACTGAAGTTATGTGACACATCTTCATTTAGGATCATTCTTATAAAACTGAATGAACTTTTCAAAACGCTTCAGAGATGTGGCTTGCTTCTAATCTGAAACTATCTAGATTTATGCACTGCATCATCAATACTTATTAGGCAAATATTTAAGTCATTGTAGATTATGATTCTGTAAGTACTGTGTATGTTTGCGTGCTGTTTTGAATGTTGGCCCATTTTCTGTTGGCTTGACAAGTCTCCAAACAATCTGAATTTGATCATATATTGTTGGCATAATTTATCTGCAACTACCTGCAGTTACAGTTTGTTACATGTAGGGTTAAAATTGACAACTTTAATAGATGGGTTATGTTGCAGATGAGCTAAGCATTAGAATGACCAGCCATTTCAGAACATTGTAAGCATCATCCCATTATGGCCATCCTACATGCTAAAACAAAGAGTGGTGTATGTATGAAATCCATAGTATTTTTCATTATCAAGCAGAATAAGAAATCAGTTGTTGTCTTTGTATTTTTAATAGAATGAATTAAGTGCAGCAACACATTTAACTTCGAAGCTTCTGAAAGAATACGAGCAGCAGGTATAGTCCTCATATGGAATGAGATATTAGGTTTAAGTTCTGATTAGTATTGCCAACTTCTTAAGGTGTCTTATAGTAGTATCCTAGCATGCAGAAATTAAACAAGTGATTTTTTCCCATGCCCTCTTTCTCCATGCTCTGAAAAGCTTTGCTTGCTTAATTCTTGCATATGAAAATACTGGCATAAGAAGTTGTCACTGCTCAGATGGGGTGCCACCTGACGCTGCCACCACTCAGGATCCCTTGAGAAGGCCCAGAGCACCCTCCCAAGACCTTCAGACCTCCCTTTTGGCCGAATAATAGGTGTGAGGACCAGGCAGAGTAAACAACAAGGAAAAGGTTTATTTTATAGGAGGTCCAACAAATAAGGTGCAGGAATAATAACAGTAAGTGGGTGAAAAGAAAAGGAATCAAATGCCCTAACGTGTCTGAATATACTGTCTCTAGCTCACTATCTCAAGTGGCCTTAGACTACTCACCCTTCCCTCTGGATGAGGGTTTCTTCCCCACAACAGCCTCTTTCTTCTGGTCCTGTTTCCTGGGAAGAACAGCTTTTCCTCTTGTACCAGCTCTTTTGTTCCCCAGCCCTCTTCTTCCCTATTGGTCAAAATCAGCGCCAAAATTCCCAAGGCCTTCTGGGGTTTGTAGGCTCAGCCTCCCCTAGTACTAGCCAGGCTCCCTGGTCCTGCTAGGCCTCTGGTGGCACAGTCCAGATCATGACAGAAGTGAATGGTAAAGAAGTTGTCATTCTAAACTGAAACTAGCATTTCCACTATATAAAAAAAATAAATATCTCAGTTTGTGCCCTGCAGAGCATTGCGCTCAACTGACCAACATCTACTGGTTGTCCCTGGCCCCAAGGATGTCTGCCCTGATCCCAACCTGGTGGAACAAGCTCCCACTTGAGATCACGGCCCTGCGAGATTTGTTACAATTCCGCAGGGCCTGTAAAACGGAGCTGTTCTGTCGGGCTTTTGGCTGAGGCAGCAGATATCCAAAATCCATCTCTGGCCTTCCCTAGTGAAATCGCTGGCTTCTGATCAGCCTAAACTGAACATAGCTAATGAGGCTTTCACAGTGATTGTTGTTTTTAGCATTGTTTTAAAATGTTTTTAATGTTATTGTTGTCACAATTTTTGTGTGACGACGTAACTCCCCCTGAACCCATTTGTGGGGAAAGCGGGATAGAAATTGAAATAAATAAATAAATTTTATAGCAACCTGGTCATTTTTAGTTAAATTAATAGAATTTAATTAGGTGCTCAGGAGCTCAAATGTACAGTATACCCTGCTAAAACTGGCTAACATTCTAACCTATTGGAGGCAAGTTGTAGACAATATCTTTTTCCTGGCCCACAATATCCTGACAGAATTACTTTCTTCTGTGAGCTTTTGTTCTGCAAAGCTATAAATACCTTTTCATATTAGTGCATGTCGTTAGATCTCTAATCTGAATTGTAACAGGAAAAAAGTCAACCAAGGTTTATTTGGAAGTAAAAAGCAGTGTGCGTATGTTGTGTTTTGGTAGCGCTTTCCTTTGGGTGGTGATGATGAAGTTATGAATTCTACTCTGCAGCAGTTTGCAAAAGTGATAGATGAGGTAAGGCTGAGTATGTTGTCTAGACTGGCACTCATGTATGGTAAGCCATAGTGATTTTTTTACAGTAGTCCAAAACATACTGAACTTTTAATTAAACTGTTTCAGAAGGCAACCATATTGGTCAGCAGTAGACGAGGTAGCACCTTAGAGACTAGTAAGATTTTCACGGTATAAACTTTCAAGAGTCAAAGCTCTCTCTGATGAGGGGTGCTTTGACTCTTGAAAGGTCATACCTGGAAAAACTTGTTGGTCTCTGTGGAAACTGACTTCCATGGGCAGCAGAGAATCACTGGGTACAATGGTGCTCTTTAAACGTCTCTGTATTGGAATTGGCAGTGTCCACACATGCCTTCGTCATGAGTGCAGTTTCTTTTACCCACCCACTCTTGCCCCTTCAAAACCTCTGGGGGCTAAGCTGCATCTCTGCTTTGGGGCAGTTCTACTAGGCCTTCCCAATTTTGGAAACCTTATCTTGTCCAGCTCCTAATTTAGGTTCCTCTTCTTACCTTTATACCCTCTCAGCCTTTCCTAGTCCGCTTGCCTTCCTCATCTTTTCTGTTTCTTCTGACATTTCCCCTTTTATCCCTGGGACTTCAGCTGTGCTGGCCAAGCCCAGAACTGCTCCTCCCTTCTCTGAGTCTTGTTCCTCTCTTAACCCCTTCCTTGCCTTGCCCTATCCCAGCTGGTTTTGCATAGGTATAGCCAGAGGCCCCATGCTCCCAGCTAATGCCCTGGGATGGCAAACCTCCTGCTGCTATGCTCAGCTGTTGCCTGATGAGAGAGACTCTCCTGCAGGTGGTGCGCCCCCACTTCTGCTAGGCCCATCAGGCTGCTAGTGCGAGGTGCCTTGCCTGCTCCTGGAGGAACTGCTACTTTTTGGCCCATAGGTGAGGCTTCCTCTGGGTTCCACTGCTGCCACTGTGCCACTGGATTTGAGTCTAGCTCTTTTAGTTAAAACTATGACAGTTCTTCCCCTTTTCATACAGTTAATGTTGCCATTGTATAGGGGGGGTGTTTAGAACTGGTGCCCCATTATGTTAAACATTGTAGATAAAAGGCAATATGTTGGGGTTGGTGAATTGAAATCTATGTTTTCAGTGACATCATTTCACAGCTGAGTAAGTTAATGTGTAATATGAATATAACAGAAAGGATATATGGCATACATTTTATATGAACATATGTGGTTTCTAACTAAAGACTAAGAGCATTTTCAGAAGTGATGTTATGAGTGATATTCTGATTTTCCACATTTATGAAATTAAATTTAAAAGCCACAGTATCAAAAATGTACAAGTGGGCCACGGCTCAGTGGTAGAGCATCTGCTTGGCATGCAGAAGGTCTCAGGTTCAAACACTGGCATTTCCAGTAAAGGGTCTGGCAGTAGGTGATGAGAAAGTCCTCTGACTGAGACACTGCCAGTAGACAATACTGACTTTAATAGACTGATGGTCTGATATAGTATAAGGAAGCTTCATGTGTGCTTTCTGTATTACTATTTATTTGTGGAATACAAAAAAAAAATGCACCATACAAAATACATAAAAAGACAAGTTCTGCCAATTGCTTTACAATCTAATTTAGGAGTAAATATTAAAAGTAAAACAAAACTAAGCACTGGAGAAGGTCAACCACAGTTATACATTTTTTTTAAAAAAAACCCAACCAATTGAACAGTACTAGCTTTTTAAGAGCTCCACAAATAATGACTAGTAAAGGGAAACAGAATAAGGGGAAAATGTGTGTTTGAGCACAAAGAACTGGCAAAAAAACAAGCCCATGGAGGAAGATACTGAATGAACAATATTTGAGCTCCTAGTGCAGACCAAAAGGCATTCTTAGCATTACTTATGAAAATATCTGATTAAAAACTCTTGCATTTTAGTAAAAACTAAGTGTGTGAGCCTGCTGAAATTGAGCTGTATTTTAAAGCTCCATTAATTTCAGCTACTGAGATACTTAAATCCAGGTCACTGTAAAGCAGAGGTAATCCTACATATTTGTAGTCAAAATTACTGACCTGTTCCTTCCCCCCCTTTCATTAGCTCAGTTCGTGTCATGCTGTTCTGTCAACTCAGTTAGCCGATGCCATGATGTTTCCCATTACTCAGTTTAAAGAAAGGGATTTAAAAGGTACAGTAGTTAACATTACAAACTATATTTATACATAAGGGTTCGTTCTGTAACAGTTAACATGTTTTCCTGTTATTTCTGCACCTAACTTTTTCTGGCTGTTGAATGTCAACTGAACTTTAATTTTGTGTAAAGAGAGTGATGCAGAGAATGATTGTCATCTATAGGAATGATTGTAAGCAAATGGTCATGGTTTATGGTCTAAACCCAGTGACCTGTTAGGAATAAATGAAATGACCATCTTCTTATGTGTATTACTATATATTGTTGTGAATGTTTAAGTTATGACTATAGTGAACTTTGATCATGCTTAAAGAAGAAAAGTAAACAAAATTTGAGCAAATATACTTTTATTATTGAATAAAAACTTTTATATTGCCATATAAAGCCCCAAGTTGTAAGTAATTTTTGGAGTTTGATTATTAGGGTACAGTTAGATATTTAAGGAGCAGTAGCAACAGACATCTGAAATCAGTTAATCTGCTTTATTTGTATTGTTTATGTTATCAGCAAAACTACACTAATGTTGTGTTGTACCTTAATATATATGCATTTCAGAGATATTGACTTTAAAAGAAGTTTTCCAGATCTCAAGCAATGGTAAGTATAACTTAAAGATTAATTTCCTTTTGTAAATTTATGACCTGAGGTTGGATTGTAAATAGTCAGAATTTACGAATCTTGTGGTTTATGTTTTTCAGGGCACTTGAAACATTAACAGCACCTTTATTTCTGACTTCAGAAACTTATAATTTAGTCTTAACAAGAATTATGCCCTTGTAAACCTGGTGACTACCATGGATTTAGAAGGGTATAACTCCTATTAGGATTAGGCTGATAGTTTGCTGATTTGTCAGCTAAAATAATTATCCTTTGGTCTCAAAATCTGAAGTCATGGCAAATTTTAAATGGGGTGTCTGGGGAAAATGTCTGGCAAATCCCTGATATTAAAGGTTTTTTGGAGGGGTCTTCATCCTGTGAACTAGAAAAAGGAAATAACATTGATGAAATATGATTAGTGAATTAGAGTCTCAGGGGATTTAGTCTGTGCAAATATTTCTGGAAGGATTGGTAACACAGGTAATAGTAGTACTATAATTATTTTGATTATGTTGATATATTCAAAATAAAGTCTGCTTTTTATAATTAAAACTTTCATGTTGGTTAAAAGAAGTTCTGTGGTGGGCAGTGAACTTTCTTCTGTGAAAAATATATCTTATTTTCCCCTAACGTTTATAA
Source organism: Gekko japonicus (assembly GCF_001447785.1). Classification (NCBI taxonomy): domain Eukaryota; kingdom Metazoa; phylum Chordata; class Lepidosauria; order Squamata; family Gekkonidae; genus Gekko; species Gekko japonicus. The sequence goes on along the minus strand of NW_015163671.1, from coordinate 139,937 downwards.
ATTTCGGTGTTGCTAAGAGGGTACGTAATGTAGAAACTCTTCGATGGAAGTACAGAATAAAAATATAATTTTCTTTTGCAGATCATGATGCTGCCATCACCAGATATAGTCGTCTGTCAAAAAAAAGAGAAAATGAGAAGGTCTGACCAATTTTCAATACAGCCTGTATGTTTCATTTATAGAATGATTTGTAAGTGGTTCAAAGGTGGAATCAGCTGCCTACCGAGGTGGTTAGCTCCCCTTCACTGATAGCTTTCAAGAAGAGGCTGGACGAATATTTGTCAGTGATGCTTTAGGCTGGTCCTGCATTGGGCAGGGGGTTGGATTAGATGGTCTGTATGGCCCCTTCCAACTCTGTGATTCTGTCATAATACCTAATAATTTTAAAATGCCACATACTGCACTGCTTTCCATACCAAGTCTGTCTGGCAGTCCTGGAAGTAGTATGAAGAAAAAGAAGGCTACCTTCCCATTGTATAGGTGGTGATTATAAGCCAGTATGGAGAAGAATATATTAATCCTGAAAATAATTGGGTTGTTCTGCTTTTAGACTGTCCTCAGATAATTAAAAGGAACCCATGTTGTAATAAATAGTGATGCGGTACAGGTAAAGGTTTCCCTTGTTCAAAAGCCAGTTGAATCTGACTCTAGGGTTGCAGTGCTCATCTCCGTTTCCAAGCCGAAGAGCCAGCACTGAGCAAAGACGTTTCCGTGGTCATGTGGCCAGCATGACTAAACGCCAAGGCCCGCGGAGCACTGTTACCTTCCCACCGAAGCGGTACCTATTTACTTGCAATTTCTTGCTTTCGAACTGCTAGGTTGGTGATGCAGTACATCCCTTTTAATTGCAACATATATGTCTGGTCTCCAGTGGAACATAAGAAAACCTTCACTCATGTCATTTCCTATGCCTTCAATCAAAGTTCTTCTTCTTCTAAGGTCAAATATGAAGTTACAGAAGATGTGTATACTTCCAGGAAGAAACAACATCAGACTATGATGCATTATTTCTGTGCATTAAATACTCTTCAGTACAAGAAGAAAATCGCTATGTTAGAACCTTTATTAGGATACATGCAAGCTCAGGTGAATGTCTTAAAAAGCTGGTGTTCTGAAACTATGTATGTACGGTTTGGGTAAATAAAAGAGCATGTGAGGTCAAATATACGCTGTAGTAAATGTAGCCTAACAACAGTAGGTAATACAGAGTGCTGTAGGCTATTGTATGGAAAAGTTTTTCATCTGTCAACAGGATGCTCAGCTCGCCCGTCTTCATTCTTTTCTCTTTAAGTAAAGACATTAGTGTCACCTTGTAATAATACACTTCAGAAATACTTGATGGGAGGTTGAGGGCTCTCAGCTGCTGAGCCTGTCTGGTGTTTCTGGTGAGAAGAAGGAGTGTGTGTGTATACACACACAGTTTGTCCAGAAGAAGCTGTCCCTCCTTATAGCAGGCAATTATTTCTCACAGTATGGAGAAACCTTGTATAATTGAGAACCGAAGACTTATTGATAGTGGTTTTCCTCTCAGCTTTCTCTTAATCTTAATTGTACAATGCAACTGAACTGATTTCCTATGTCTATATATATACCTACTACAAAACAGAAACACAATTTAGATGTGTGGGAAGAAATTAATTACTTGCAGCTAAATTTGTGCATTCTCTGTTCTAAAAGATAAGCTTCTTCAAGATGGGATCAGAAAATCTTACTGAACAGCTAGAAGAGTTTTTAACAAACATTGGAACAAGTGTGCAGGAGTAAGTTAATTTTCTCTATAAAATGAATGGCCTGCCTCTTTTTAGCCATTATCTGTGGTTACATGAGGCATTGAACATTTGTTCTGTACTTTTTAGTGTTCGCAGGGAAATGGATCGTGAAGTAGAGACTATGCAGCAGACTATAGAAGACTTGGAGGTAGCCAGTGACCCGCTGTATTTGCCTGACCCTGATACTACAAAATTTCCTAGCCAACGGAACCTTACTCGGAAAGCTGGTTATCTTAATGCAAGAAAGTGAGAACCGTTACAGATGAATTATCCTGAAATAACTAAATGAATACTTTCAGTAGCAATGTAAGGCATAGACAAAGAAATTGAATGAGGTGGCTTTTGCATATGGATGGACTTGTGTGGTTCTTCCGTGGCTAGTGTGGCTGCTGATCAGTGCAGTGGCAATGGGTGGGTACTTCTGTACAGCAGGTTTCCCAACCCCAGTCCTCCAGTATGGTAATTGTTTCCCTTTTAAATCTGAAATTGACTTTCATTATAGCAGTATAACAATAAGCACAAGTTCTCTGAATTTCCAGCTTTCATTTAAAAAGGAAGTCTTCCTTTTGTTGAGAAGATATGCCTGTTCCTTGCAATGGAAGGGGTTAGAGATTTGTTTGTTTATTATTTATTATAGAGATTTTCGTGAACAAGGGCTGGGAATTCAGAGACCCTGTTTCACATATTGTTATAATGTTGTGTCAATGTAACTATATTCAGTTACTATTTAAAAACAAACAAACATACCAAGCCCCCTGGTGGCAGAGGGAGGAATGACCATTGTGGAAACAGTGTTGGGGAAATAGCTCCTATGTGGATGGGGAAATCCAAACTTTCTCACCTACATGGCCACTATCAAGGCTTTACTTTCCATAAACTTTCCAACAAAGCAGATTTGAAAAGGAGAAAAGCTGGGGAAACCCCAGAAAGTATATGAGTGCATCAAGATGTGCTGGGGGAAATGGAGAAAAAAACACAGCTTCTCAACACCATTGAATTCAGTCTGGCCAGATAACCTGTGTTTACATGCCCTGAAAGAAACAAAATTGCTTTTAGAAGAGAGGGCAAATTTTAGATGATGTTGGCAAGTAAACTGTTGCCTTTTAAATGTTTCTGTTGCTCTACTTTTGCTGTCTTAATGTGCCAGAGATTTATTATTCATTTATGTACCCTTTCTAGGTGTTCTTCATTGAGGGTGTTGATTAGGTGGAATTTTCTATGTGTATTCTTGCCAAACTTTCCCCCATTGTTAGAGCAACCTTTCATGAGACTTACCACTAGTCAAGGAAGCTTTTTACATGCCTTCTCCTTGAATAATTCTTACTCATTCCTGGGGAAAGTTAGTAAATGGGTTTTCCTATAGAAATTGGTCAAAGGTCTTAAAGTGTATGCTGCACGTGATTTTGACAAACCCGAGGATCCTCTTGGCTCATGTTTTTTTTGTAGCAGCACACCCTGATTTGTCATTGTGACTAAAACCTTCCAATACCTCATAGGAGAGACAGTGAGACTCCTCCAACTGTTGAGTGGAAATTAACACTCCATGACACATAGGAGTGATAGTAGATGTTGGAGGATTTTCCTTTCCCCTAATAAAAGGAGCAACTGTGCATTAAGCACTACAATTTAAAATTTACCTATCCTTCATAGTACAGTTTCATGTAAGCATACTTCAGGTGTTATTTAGTATACCATTTATTTATTTCAACATGGTCTGAAATAATTTTTTTTAATATTTCCCTCACAGTTTTAAGTTGTCCTTGGTCTCTGAGGAGTCGTAGATAATTTCACATAATTCAAACTTAGCAAATGGTTAATAACTGAACAAAATTGTGCCAGACTATCAATGAGAGTCCACATTTTTGGTTTGTGGGTAAATAAATTAATTCTTCATTATAGTATTCTGCTGCGGGGAGGGCAGTTGGCAGTAGCACACGCCCAATGCTTAAGTCCATCTGCTTTCTTTTTGTCAGTAAAACAGGGCTCGTGTCTTCCAGTTGGGACAGGCAGTTTTATTTCACTCAGGGTGGAAACTTAATGAGCCAGGCACGAGGAGATGTAGCTGGAGGACTTGTTATGGATATAGACAACTGTTCAGTCATGGCTGTGGACTGTGAAGACAGAAGATACTGCTTTCAGATAACATCTTTTGATGGCAAAAAGTTTGTATTCATTCTCAACTATTCAATTGGAGGGGGGGATGCAAGCTACTTAATTGTATCTTTGCAGAGACTAACAGCTAAAGAGATGTCTTCGGAGGTGCACACCAGTATTTGTTATCTTTCAGCAGAATGGGAAAGTGACAAGTACATCAAATGTGTCATTGCTGACAAAACACTGTCTCTGTTAAATACAATAAAATTAGTATTAATGTCGTTATTAGGATTTTGATTGCTCTGTGCACTGACAGCTTATATATATTTTGAAGTTCAGAATACTAGTGTATGCGTTCAGAGTTAGACTTTTGGATTATTAAGCCTGTTTAGTATTTGTTAGTTGTATATGCTATACTTTGGAATAATATGTTGGCACTGTTGGCATTATGCCCCAGATTGTTTAATGCCAATTAAATTAACGTGCACTTGGTGAGGGATGTTCTTTGGTAAGCACACCTTTTTTCCTCAATAAGGTTGTGAGGGTATGACCCCCCCCCCAAGTGACTTCTGATCAAAAGGTACAGACTGCTATATGGGTTGGATACTAGTGTATATGTTTGCATATATTCAAGTGTGGGAGAAGGGGCCTCTTTTGACCACTTAAAAGGCTTTGATGAGTACCATAATACCTGCATGAACAATAGCCACACAGGATGAGGATTGCAGGTAGAGGGCGGGAATTATGCAGGACCGAGAAGATAAGCTGATAGGATCAAACTCCATGATCTTCCAGCATCAAATCATCACCATCTTTAGGTCATGAGGGGCATTCTTCCTATTTCTTTTCTTTATCTGCCATCTCTCTACTTATTATAAGCTGAGTGTGTTGCACAATTGTGGCAAAAATCTCCCAGAGGTAAACTCCCTGTAGTGTCTGGCATTTCCCCCCTTGCTCAGCTGCACTAGCAAGTAGATACCTGTAGAATACGGCTGTGTGAGGGGCACATCTAGAACTTTCCCCTTAACACAGATCCTATAGTCCAGATATGTATTTGAAAATCTATTTGGCATTTAGAGAGCACTAATGTATAATGAATATATAAACTAATATTCAGGGTCAAGCATTTATTAATGCATATACATGAGTCCTTTCAACATAGATCTGGAATAGCATATAGCAAAATGAAAGATGCTAGAAAATACATTGTGAAAGTCCCTGTCTTGAAAAAGTAAATCCCAATTATTTTTCCTTCTTTGTTTTTCTTCTAGGTCTTCTATTTTGCAGGCAGAGAGCAAAAAAGATTATGAGGAGGTATACTTACCAAAAAAGCAGTTGTAAAATCACAAAAGTGACCCATAAAAGCTTATTCCACACTACATTTGTGTTCATAAAACCCTTAGTTGTGTTTCCTACAACAGACTAACATAACTTCATCTCTGGAAGGAGTTAGAACTGTTATCCAAATAAGGTTGTGTTGTTGTTGTTGTTTTTACCTTGACCATCCAAGTTAAATTTGACACTAAACAAAACTTCCAAATAGCTGTAAGGCAGTTTTTCTATCACTCTTTTAAGGGCAGCATAAAAAATACAGGATCAGATCCCATGGAGAATTTTCATGGACAGAAGGGGAGGTGGCTTTTGCCAGTTGCCCCCTTCTGCAGCAGATCTCTGACTCCCCCCTCATGTTGTTCCTGTGGGGTTCCCTGTTTCCCAGCAACAACATTTTGGAGGGGCATTTTGGGCTGCAGTGGGAGATGAGGAAGCCAAACTTCACAGACAGAAATGTCTTCCATTCAGGGAAATTACTAGTGGAACCTAGTCACTCTGTTTAGAAATTATGAAGAGTGGCAAAAAGAAACTGCCAGAACTTTAGATGTTATAACTTCATTCCTGTGTATTGTAATCCAGTTATGTGTCTCTAGGCTGTTGGTGCTCCCAGCATTGTGGTACTAGTAAAATAGGATTTACTGTCAGATATGCAGATTGAAGGTCAAAGAAGAAGGGGACTGCAAAGGACGAGATGGTTAGACAGTGTTATCGAGGCAACAAACATGAAATTAAGCGAACTCCGGAGCACGACAGAAGACAGGAGGGCCTGGTGTGATGTGGTCCATGGGGTTGCAAAGAGTCGGACTCGACTGTGCAACTGAACAACAACAACATGCATTCATTTAGGATAGGGCATAGTGTTATTAGCAGTGTTACACTGATTTGTGTAGAATTGGGATGCCTGTTGATCCTTTTTGGCCAGAGGCTTTAAATTCTACAGCAAAACTACTTATTGGTTTAGTTCTCCTGTGAGTTCAACAGTAAGTTGTCAGCAACTGATTGATGGAGGATGCAGTAAATAGTCTCAGTTCTTTTAAAGGTACCATATGCTTCTGACTAGATAAGAGCCATTTACTCATTTTTACTGTAGAATGTAATTTTCTGGTGTGTTTATGTGACTTTTTTGCAATTATACATTCTGTCATGCATTCAGGTGTATGTTTCACCACATTTTGAATTTCTTTAAACAAATAAGCTGCTTAAGTATGTAGGGTTGGTTCCAGCAATATTTGTACAGGGAGCTCAGATCTTCCTTGATTTCATTTCCCACCCAGCAATCTCTTCTGGTGCTTCTAAAACTGATTCCTGAAGCTGCAAGACCCTTCCTGCCTGTGCAGATAGAGGAGTTGGGAAGGGTGATTTCACCCCCATCTTCACTGCAGTCCACTGACCCAGATGGTTGTTATTTCATGTCAGTCTGGCAGTCCAAGGAGTAAACTTTCTGTTTTCAGAAGGGACTGAGGGAGGGGAATCTGTAACCATCAGCACCTTCTGCTGATGGATTGCTGGTACCAACCCATAAACAAATATGAAAATGTGCAGAAAATGACATGGAGGAAAGGGATGAGAAATTTGACTAATAGACATGAGTCATGACATGGGAAAACCAGTATGAATTATTGTATATTTCATTGTACCATTTTACTTTCTTTTTCAGTGGATATGTACAATAAACAACATCTCTAAACAGATATACCTAAGTGAAAACCCAGAGGTAATATTGTCATGTTAAAATTAACTTTTATGTGTAAACTTCACTGTCAGATGACCCTTGGAACAAAATTCAGTCTGTTGATCAAGAGGAGGATCAAGAGGAATGTTTTCTGAACCAGTTGTTCACAGCAAGGTTTATGAACCTTCCTTTTAAAACTGATGTTTATGTTCAAAACACTTCATTCTCTCTTGTCTGAATCAGGCCACTGTGTTGTTATTTCATGTTAAACTATGGTGTATTATGAAATTTGAACTGAGCCAATATAAGAATGTCTTCAATGTAGCTGAATTTTTGACATTCTGAAGATTTAACACAGCAGAAAAAGTATTAAATCTAGAAACTTGAAGCTGGCCTCATCAAAGGGGTATGATATAATACAAATCACAGCATGGAGTAGTGATAAGTATGAAAAAAATCTTTCACGAAATTACTCTGACAGTGCTGAGTTGACAGAGGTCTGTGGAACTTAGTAGGACTATTATGACAGTATAGTCCTGATTACTCAAGATTAACTTTTTCATTTTAAATAATTTGTGTATTGTTTTTTAATTAACAAAATGTGTGGATCAATCTGCACGGTAGAAACTTAACTAGAAATTTGAGGCCACAAACTAAGACAGGAGGTCTGTCAAGGCTAAAGCTTTTTATACACCCAGTTTGATGATAGAGCACCTGGCCAGGCATGTTGACAATGGGGTGCACAGCCTTTGCTGATGTCTGTTGGCTGTGGACTAGTGGATGGGCTAAGCCTTGTCCGAATTGCTAGCTCAGATAGATAATGTGTGACAAGACCAAGCTCATAATATGTCTATATATATGTGAGAAAGAGGCATATCTGGTGCTATGCAAAGCAAATACATCAGAAACAACACATTTTCACTGTAGAGTTTGATCTGAATTAGCTTACATATATGTGTGTGTGTGTGCTGTTGATTTTAACATATTAATTCTGTTTGTACTGTATTATTGTATTGTTATTCCAACTGTTGTGACTCGCCTTGAGCTGGCTTGCGGGGAGGGGGGGATATAAATCTAATTAAATAAATAAGTATATGAAACAGCCTTGAGACATGTGAATGGTTTCCTCCATAGTCTGAACTTTTTGTTTAGTAATATGTGTTTGATACTCTTGTCTTTCTGCTAATGTCTAATTAGACAAGGCAGTTACCCTGTGGTGTAGCAAAAATCCTGTGTAAGTGTTCATAGAAGCAATTAAAATATGAAAGTGTGGGGTATGATTGTGATGGAGCTCTCATGACACATGGTTGCAAGAAGTCTGTATTGCCCACATGCAATTGTAATTTTTTTTTTTTGCCTTCAAGTCACAGATGACTTATGGCAACCCTTGCCGTTTTCAAGGCAAGAGACGTTCAAAGGTGGCTTGCCATTGCCTGCATCTGTGTAGTGGCCCTGATATTCCTTGGTGGTCTCCTGTGTAAATACTAACAATGGACAATATTTATTTAAAGGGAAATATTTAATTGTGGTTTTATTCCCCCCCCCCCAAAAAAAACCAACATAGGAAATTGCTGCACGTGTAAATCAGTCAGCTCTAGAGGCGGTCACCCCCTCACCTTCCTTCCAGCAGAGACATGAGAGCATGAGGCCAGCAGTGTAAGTTGCAAAGTGTTTAAAAATCAGGCTCTGTAGACCAAGGTGGTTCCACTGAGCTCTAGTTGTCTGATTGCTGAAGTTACTTGAAAATCAATTATGTTTGGGAACTTGATTGTTCTCTAGCTGGCATTCTTCCATGGAAGTTTTGCACTGCATGCTTGTAGAGTACCCTGTGTTAATTTCCTTCTAGTTTCATAACTGTTCTCTTACTTAACTGTTAAAGTATTTGTTTAGTTAGTCTTTTTTGTTCACTCTGCATGGGTCCTTCATGCCTCATACTTGGGCGTACAATAGGCCATACCTCAACAGAGGAGGGAGTGGCCGGGTGGGGGCAGGGAGGGTGTTCTGGACTCTCCCCAATCAAGCCCTAGAACTGGCATGGTGGCACACAAGGCCCTTGCCTGCTCTGAGGCTAAAGAAAGAAGGAGGGAGTATGGGGGGGGGAACGGGACTGCAGGAATCCTTGGAAGGGGCATCTTGTCCACAACAACCTCCCCCATGGCCCTGCCCCATCCTGTGGACAAGTCCATTTTCTTACCAGAAAAAGTAAGATTTGCCTTCATCATGCAGTGATCCTGAATCTGTTTTTGTAGGAGAATCCTACTCCTTGAAGTGGGTTTTTCTGCCGCTAAATGTTTTCAGATTGTCAGTCTGCTAAAGTAATACAGAATAGATTTATGTTATGATGATGACTTCAGTGCTGCTTCCCCCCCCCCCTTAATGCTTGGCATACTGCATAATTTAACATATTTTCTTCTGGTTTGCTTCATTTTTTTAGACAGTCCCGTCCTCCCACAAATCGTACTAGCAGCACTGGGTCTTTGGGATCTGATTCAGCATCTCTGTCAGCGCTTTCTTTGGATTCACTTGTTGCACCTGACACACCTATACAGTTTGACATCATTTCTCCAGTGAGCGAAGATCAACCTGGCCAGGCAAAATCCTCAGGACAGTCAGGCAGGTAGGATGTAAGACAAAAGTGTTTGCTGTTACAAAAGCAAAACTGAAGGTTGATGATGCTATCCTACAATCTATCATGCCTTCAGTTCAAGGAATGAATGTGGGCTGGATCATATGCTCTGTTCCCAGTGCTTCCCTTAGCATGAGTTTCCCTTGCTCTCTCTGACAGCCTTAACTATGATTTAAGGGTTATGCCAATACAGCTAGTTGTCATTGCTGACTATAAGCAGAATTCACTTTTAACTAGGGTTTAATACCAAGTTTTAGGGTTGTCAAACTTCAGGTGGGGCCTGGAGATCTCCCAGAATTACAACTGATCTCCAGGTGACAGTTCCTCTGGAGAAAATGGCTGCTTCGGAGGGTGTCCTGCATGGCACTAAGCCCTCTCCTAGCTCCACCCCCAAATCTCCAGGAATTTCCCAAGCCAGAGCTGGCAACTCTACCAAGTTTTGAGAAATGGTCCAAATCCCTGGTTAAGAATGAGTCCAGATTAGTGTGAACCACTTTTAAACTTGGCACTGATATAGCTCTTATTTGTAGTTGAGCCAGTGGGTAGAATTTATGCATAGAAAGGGCCAGGCTAGCAGAGGGAAAGCCATAATCCTGAGGACTGTGGCTAAGGGTCCAGGAGAATTTTGTCTGCATGAGATCACGTGAGGTAAGAGAAGAAGAATCTAACACAATTCTGTAAATTTCAGGAATTTCCGATTCTGTGTGCACTGTCTCATTCCTTTTGGCAGTTTTTTTCATCCTGCTTGGTCTTTAACGTTTTTGTTTTTTAAAAAGTATATTTTCCTTTCCTATTGCTTGCTTGCCTCAGCACCTTGGGTATTTCCTCTTGGAAACTCAAGAGAAATGTGATAGCCCTGCTTCCAGGTGGTGATGGCATACTGATGACTCTCTTCCTAAGCTAAAAAGGTGAGTGAAAATGATCTAGGCTTCTGGAGTAACATTTGATAGGGAGATAAACAAGCAATTGTGTTGAGTATATCTCCCCTCCCATCAGATTCAGTCTTGTTCAAAAATATGGTTTAAAATTAAAATATTTGTGTGTGAGGATTCTTTATAGCATTAGAAATGTTTGCCTCCCCCATAAACAGAGCTATAACCAGACTACATCATGCAAAAGATGTTTGGCAGCAGTTTGATACATTGATCAAGCAGTAGGCATGATCTAGTTCGTTCCAGTGAATGTACTGTTGCAACATGAAAACAAGCCTTAATGCGGGACAGAGGAAGATTGATAAGGAAGAAGCTTTCAGGCATAATGGTCATACTACGTGTCCTGGAGCAATGCAAACAGACACTTCTAGTCTGAATAGAATTGGCAGTGAAGAGAGCCACTGTTTGTTATGCTTGTTGTACTCTGCAGATAACAGGCCACTGAAGGCTAACCCAGACAGAAAATGATTGCTATCTATGACTGAGATGGCGCCATTATCCTTTTCTGAACCAAAGCAAAGAAGAGCTAGTCTGGCTGAACTGTTAGTAGTAGAAGCAGCATGGAGTCTCTTTAATAACAAGTGTCCATGACGTAGCTTTGATGGTGATGGTTGTCTGTGCTGGTACCAAGGTGGAATGGCCACAGCAGAACTTCACTTGACTCTGGATGTCTCTTGAACTTTGTTCTTGGGGAGTTACAAACAGCTTCACTTGGAAATGCTGCTGCTGAGCTTTGTAGTATGGGGCAGCTTTCTGTGGAATTGAAATCCTTGGGGTGATAATTTTCTAGCTCAATTCTCATGAAGTTTAATGGCCATGAGAGACTTTTCAGATAAGGCTAATTCCACTGAAGAGATGTTTTCAGTTAGTTAGTCTGAATGGCTTTTATAAACTCCAGTAAGAAAACACCCAAATGCAGTGACAGGTTAAATTCATCATAGTATTTGTTGGACTAACATACCTATATCTGAAGTTCCCCATGTAATTGTTTTTAATGTATTTGTAGCACAATTTAGGTGAGGTTGGTGATTTGTTCCTCATGGAGCTCATGCTTAAATAATCTAACATTCAGATTTACATGTTTCTTGCCATTTGTCAAAAATTACATATTTACCTGAAAGGAAAATTAATCCCCCCTTTTCTCGGAAGTACTTCCAGAAAAAACAGCGGGTAGTTTAAATTCATATAAAAGTTCAGGTATGTGCAATAATAAACTTTAGCGAATAACCTTTTTTATGTTCGCTGTCATCTTCCTTTTGGATAATTATAGAATGTGCCTTGGATTTCTTTTCCTCTGTGTTACAAAGTAGATTACCTCATTAAAAGAATTTCATGTCCTCTTTTTATGCAATGTCTAGTTCACCTTCTTCACCTCTGCCTTTTTGGTAACACCTTTCCTTTGCCTCTAAGACTGGAAGCCTAGAGTATTTTCACTTGCATATAATTTGAATAATGGTGTTTGAGAGTCAGATATAGCCATGTTTCTCTTGATTAATATTGAAATCCTATTAATAGTTTTAGAACACTGGACTTGAAATGGTGACTTCTTGTAAGCAAATAATTTCCATAGATAACAAATGGGACAGCATGCAGTTTTGTGTAAAGCAGTGTCTTTTGCTGGGCCTAGATCAAGATTGCCTCCCCCCCATCACCCCCAAAGTGAAAGAAAATCAACTCTTTTGCCAGACCAGAATTAAGATGACAGTTTGGTCCAGGGTTGGCTGTGATCTTCAAGTAGAGCAGTGCTGAGTAGGGTGGGGGGTGTCCTTCCACTTGCTACCTGCTGAGCAGTTTGTATAAATAATCTCCAGTGATGCTGTATTCTGAAGCTCATTGTTATGAATCTTTCAAAATCTACAGCCTTGAGATTTTGTTTGCTTCTTTCATTACAGTGCACACAGATTATTAGTGATGCTTATACACTGATTTCTGATACAGTATTTTTGGGTTTCTTGACAGGCGTACAAACCCTTTTGGAGAATCTGGAGGGGTTAAATCAGAAACAGAAGGTAATGCAGAATTTCAGTTAAATCTGAAATGCATTTAATATAACCTGTAGGTTAATGTCTTTGAAGAGTAGAGTGTTCATTTGAAGCAGTGAGTTCTGAATTAAAATAATTACAAGAAATAATTTCGTATATGACTGTGAGAAGGATGAAAAGAGCACATAGGCAAGTAGTTTTATGCTGAAACTTTACTTGGTACATAAGCACATGATCAAATATTCCCTCTGTGGCACGAGGTTTCAGATGTTTATTTTTCTATATGGGTTTCTCCAAGGCAAGCAGATTGTGCAGTGCAATTGAATGTTCAGCTTGAGATGCCTGTCCATGAGCTAGGAAAGGAAATAATGAAAGTAAGTGCATTAGTCCACAGGATAGTCTGAGCCTTTGTGAAGGGCTGTAAGGAAAGCAGAATTTTGCAAAAGAGTGGTAGGCCACAGATTCTCCAGAAATGCTATGCAAGGTTCAGTGAACCAGCTAACCACAGCTTTTTGTTATTGGATCCTTTTACTCCTCATGCGGCTTGATTTTGTTTGTATTTCATTGATAATGTTGGAGTCATTCATCCTGGCCCAGCAACATACTTATTGGGGCTGGAGTGTGAAGCTCAGGCCTCCCTAGTAACTGTTACTGTATCCCTAGATCCATCTGACTCAAATTTTAAGCCGTTGCTCTGTACACTTGCTGCCTTGCCGTAAGCAATCAATCTAGTTGGTGCCTGGTTAGTCTTGAATTTGTCTGAGCTTCAGTTTGTATTGTTGTGCAGGTAGTTCCGCACGGATACAATTATTATCCATGAAGGCCTTTGCAGTGGTTCCGTAAAAGGAAGGGGGCAGCAGTAAGGGAAGATAGTAAATTCTTAGAGTGTCATAGTGTTGTGTAGGGGTTAAACTAGAATTAAGGAGATGCCGGTTCAAATACCTTCTCAGCCATGAAGCTTAGTGGGCCAGACACATGCACACTCACTCTCTTTCCTCAGCCTATTTCACTGCATTATGATAAAATAGTAGGGAAAACAGACTGTCACCCTGTAATTCTGGAGGAAAAATGAGACAAAAATGGGATAAATTACAGGACCGCACCATCTTTTCACCGGATATTGTTGACTCTTCCCTTTTTATGAAAGTGTTGGTTATGTTGAGTACTGTATTGTTCCCATATACTCCCAGGTTGCATGATTGCTTCACACTTGCTAAAATTTATATTGAGTTCCTATCTAATCTTTTAATATGTGTTTGCACCAATATATTTGAAAGTAGTCCCCAAAGGGGCTGCTTTCAAATATATTGGTGCAAAAACTTTACAACTTAGGTCTGTTTTGGATTTTTAGTAAATGTATTTTTATTAAAGTATACAAAGAGTTGGAGGGTGTCCTGTGGTTATAAATATGGCTTGCATCACATGAAAATTCTGTTGGACATACGAAGAGCAATATTATACTGGAAATTCCAGAATTAGTTTATGCCGTTTGTTTCATGTATGTTTGTTACAGATTCTATCCTTCATCAGTTATTTATTGTAAGATTCCTTGGATCCATGGAAGTGAAGTCTGATGAAAATCCTGATGTGGTTTATGAAACTATGCGCCAAATACTAGCAGCTCGAGCTATACATAACATTTTCAGAATGACAGAATCACATCTGTTAGTCACATGTGACTGTTTAAAGTAAGTGTACTTTGCAAAACTAACACACACTTTGTGAAGCAAATTTAATGTAGTTCTTTTTCTGTGTACAGTAACTTTTTAAATTAACACTTCTAGGTTAATTGATCCACAGACACAAGTTACAAGACTCAGGGTAAGTTGCTAATATCAAAGCAATCAAATTTAGGAAATTATTCTGATGTTTCAGTGCAGCCTGTGCTTTCTCCTTTTTGTCAACCATACATTACAACAAAAATCAGAGTAAATCCAAAATAAGCCTGTGTGTAATTTACCATGAAGTAGCAGGCACTCCATTCTGAAGTACTTTCAATGCAACATCACTGCAACATGGGGTTGAATCCAAAGGCACTTCTGCTAGTTTGTTTTTGTGCCTGCACATGTGGAGGTGTTTACTCCATTGGGCAGTTTCTACTTGAGCTGTAGCCTCCTTCGCTGCATCCCACTTTATTCCCGAAGGTTCCCAAACCCTTAGAAGCTGTTTGTTGTTGTTGTGGGGAAGGGGGTAGACTGCAGAAGATAAAAGGGGGCAAGAAGAATCTGTACTTCCAGACCCGTTTTCCTTTGCTCGTTGTAGTTCTATAAAATGTTATGAGGTATGTCTTTTTTGTACATAACTGTAGAAAGTTGTGCGCTAGTACAAAAACTGCCAGAGGCTATCATTGTGAGCTGAGATATCTCTGGTTCAAATCTGAACCATAAACTCACACGCTGATCTTGGGCATGCCACTTTCTGAGCCTCAGCTCCCCTCCCCTCCCCTGATTGTTAAAAGTGTAATGGTATTATCTTGTCTTAAAGGGTTTTTGTAAGACAATTGAATAATTGTGAGTATTTAAATATTCAAAAATAGTTATGGTGGTATTGGTCAAGCCTAAAAAATGTGTGTCATGTCATATGTTTTATATGCCTATTGTAATTTATTCTTAAGGAGTAAATGGACATCTCTTCAGCCGAACAAAATTAAACTGTAGCAATCCCTTGAGCATTCAAACTTAATGTTAAACCATTTTACTCCACACCTGTTTCATGTTGATTACTTTTCTTCTTTTGTAAGCTCATATATTTTCAAAGTAAGCTACAGTACATTGCTGTCTGGTATCCAATGAATTTTAAATTTCATTTTTGTTTTTGTTAAAAAGTTTCCTTTGCCAAATATAGCTCTGTATGCTACACATCAGGAAAACAAACGCCTTTTCGGATTTGTGCTTCGAACTTCATCAGGGAGACCAGATAGCAGACCGACTTCAGTATGCTATATATTTGAATCAAACAATGAAGGGGAAAAGGTACTGCTACAATAAATTTCTTGAGTATATCAAACCACTCTGAAACTTTAGAGAATTGATTTAAAGACAAATTAAAAGATGGTCATCTTTATCATTCTTAGTGTCTTCTAATTTATTCCCATTTAGATATGTGACTCCGTAGGACTTGCAAAACAGATTGCATTTCATGCTGAAGTGGTAAGCTTTTCAGTGGCTATAAAATCAATAGGTTTTGTGAACGTACCATAGGACTGTAGAGCTAAAGGAAATCTGAAGACCACCTAGCTAAGCCTCCTCCTTAAGGGACTCTCCACCCCTGCCTGCCTGGGGCCAGGGAGGGCCTTTGCGGGGCTTTCTTGCACTCCCGCCGGCCTTGCAGGTCCACCGCCGGGCCCCTCATGGGGCTCGGCAGTGGAGCTGCAAGGCCGGCACCAGCGGCCGGGACCGTTGGGGGCGGGGTGTGTGGCCTTATGACACATTTCCGGTGATGTCAGGAGGTGTGGCCTTATGACACACTTCCGGTGATGTGAGGGGTGTGGCATATGCTAATGAGTTATGCTAATGAGTTCCCCTAGCTCTTTTTCTACGAAATGACCCCTGGAGGATTGTTTTAGAATTCCTTAGGCCATTACAGGATATTGTTTTTAATCTTCCCTTACCTAGAAAAACCAAGTTTCCTGCAACTACTTTTCAGGTTTATAAAAATCCCTATCCAAAAGATGTCTTTTGAGAATGTGCTTCTTTAGATTCTCATGTACTTCAGTGGTTTATAGACATGAAGGCCATCATCTCTGAGCATAAACTCTATGTCTAATAAAAGATTTGTAGAAAATATCACAGCAGTGCAGAGAGGGCAAAATATCCCTTGTAAACTAGCAGTGTGGCCTGCAGTATGTGGTGTAAAAATGTGGTTGGTGTGGTGGTTTATTTTTCTTCTGTACTTTGATTGGGGTGTCACTTGGCAAGATCCTGCATACAGTTAGTCTTGAAGGGCATCGGCAGACATTTGTTAAAAGATTGGCTACTTGCATCATTTCTTTGATGGTAAGACTTTTTCAGTAGCAAAACATACCATAATGTAAATTTACTCCACCTATTTGATTATGTGAATTTAATCAGTTATTAACCCTCATTATGCTTTTTTTTTCATAAGGATCGCAGAACCTCAGAAAAACAGAAAGAAATAGAGAGGGTGAAAGAGAAACAACAAAAGGAGCTCAGCAAACAAAAGCAAATTGAAAAGGTATGTTAGCATTAATGTCTAATTTTCAGGTTCGTGTTTTTTCTTCAGGAGACATTACACTTATTGGCTTGTTTTGAACTGCTGTTATGAAGGAAAAAGATTTGTCCTAAGGCTGTATCAAAAGAATAGAGCTGATGGGAAGTGTGGGTAAATACTGTCTGTCATTCAGAGACTCCTTTATACACATCTGGGCTTGGTCACATGCAGTAGACTTACAAAAATAATGCCTGGTGGGGAAAAATGGATAGCACTTCCTTTATCTTTCCTAATATCAGAACCCTAGGCTCCCCAACGAATCTGACTTGTAGTAGATTTGAGGCTGGGTTGCTAGCTCTGTGTTGGGAAATACCTGGAGATTTAGGGGGGTTTGCTGCTGAAAATAACTGTGCTGTTCAGATGCACACAATAATGAGAGGTACTTGGGTAACCTATTTAAATAGAGAGTATCCAAGTCAATACCTTTTTTCCTTTCAGGACTTGGAAGAGCAAAGCCGTCTAATAGCTGCTTCTAGTAGATCTAATCAGAGTGCTGGAGAGGGCCAATTTGTTGTCCTTAGTAGCCAGTCAGAAGACAGTGATTTGGGAGAAGAAGGGAAGAAGAAACTTGAATCTGAAGCATGAGCTGACTTCCGGAGTCGTCTTTGGACATGTTGTCTGAGATGAGATGGCATAGAATGCAGAAGAAACAAAGGTGGAGGGTTTCCTTTATTAGATGAGACTTCATATTTTGAACTTTCATTTTTCTTTTCCTGCACTTGCATAATGTAGATACGGACTTTCTTTCATACTGTAAGGAATAATGTTTAATGGTTGTAGCAGAATTGGAGTTTATGGACTTTTTTTGGTTACCAGGGCGATCTTAATGACGTAAATATCTGCATAAATTAAGTATGAGTTTACTCTTCATTTTCAAAATGTGCTTTAAATAGGTATCTTGCTATTTGCTGCTAAATGATTCTAAATGGCCCGGGGAAAATAAGTAGTGCAAAACCAGAAAAATCACGATAGTGTTTTAGATGAAATGATTTTCGTCACTTTTATTTGAAATTGCAATGGATGTTATTGGCCTTAGCTTCTCAACATATTTTTGATGACTTCCTTGAATGGTGACTGCAAAACTAATGCAGGCTAGCAATTGGAGTGGGTGTAATTGTCCATGTAACAAATGTTTCCATTTAAAGATGAGAACAGTATATGTGTGTCCAAGTAATTGACAATGAGCTTGCAATGCGTTAGTGGCATTCAGTAAATCTTTGGAGTTAGGTTTGAGAATATTGATAGAACTGTTTGCTCAAAGAATTTATAAACTAACCATTGAGATATATGAATTAAAATCAGATATACAGCTGTCTAATTTTGTTGACAGCTGTTTTGCTGGACAACTTTGCTAAACAGCTTGGCGTGCCACATAAGTGCTTGTGTAGCTTGCATAAATCTGCTAAACTGCTGAGAACAGAAGGCTGATCTCTGTTTTTATTTAGAAAAAAAGTAACGTCTTAAAATATATCAGATGTCAGCATTTTCCTCCTGCACCAGAGGACTCTTAATACAAATGATTAGCTTTTATATTGTACTAATTGCAGTAACTAGGAAACTCCATTTCTGACTCCCATACATTAACAACTAGAAATTATAACGTCATACATCCGAAATGATCGAGCTGTTAGTTTCACTAAAAGCAATCTGTAAAATGGGCTTAATCCATGGAAGCTGTTCAGAATATCAGAGGCCAACATTTAGTCTCCTGTGTGTTCTGCTGCAGGCTCTGTGTATCATTTATAATGTGAACAAAGGAAGCCTATATCCTATCCCCTTTCATCCAAGCAGGGTTATATTTTTTTAAAAACTGCCGTAAGGATTGCTCAAAAAACTGCCTTGACATACCTAACTTTCTGTAGCTGAAATGGGGAAAAAACCACTCTGAAGGAAAAAACAAAAATGCATCATGAATCATTAGATATCTGAGACCTTTTGAAGTATCCATTATGCTACCCACTCCTGAGACCTGTGGAGGAAGTTCTCCCATAGAACTCTGATACTGTTTCCCAAGAAGCTCTATGAGTATCTATCAAAAGGGGCTGGATGATATGGTGCCAGTAAATTTAGGGGCTGCAGCTGTTAGCAGTTTCTCCCCCTTCCACCACCACCTTGAGTTTCTGCAATTATCAAGTCATGCATAAAGCTGATGAAATACATTTAATGCTGCTTCATTTACTTGTGGTAAAGGAATACTAAACTATGCCTCGGCCACACGGGCAGGAAAATGCGGGGGGGGGGGAGGCGTGGCTGTTTGCCCCGGAGCAAACTAACGCGCGACTGCACGATCAGGCTTCGGGTTGAGGTCCTATCGAGCTCCCATGGTTAGGGGGGAGGTGCCAATCACACGCAGCAAAGAAGTGGAGCAGCGCGGCAAACGGGGTTGTGTTTTGTTTTTAAAACTGAAATGTGCGCACGCTCCGTTGGGTGCTTGTGTGCATCCATGGAGACTTGGGGGGAAAAAACCTTTTTGCGAGGGGACATGGGCGGGCGCCAGAACTACCACCAGAAACGCGACCAGACGCCCGCCCTTGCCCCGCGGTTTCCGGAAACTACTACCTCCGAGGTACTAGTTTTTTACCCCGCATCTTCGGCGGGAAGCCTCGGGTGCGCCATGGGAGCTCTACGCTTCCCAGATATGGCGGTGAGATTGCGCCCGGAAAATCCGCCTATCTTCCGTCTCTCTAGCGTGCCTAATGCTCCGTGTGACCGGGGCCATAGTTTTATATCGGGGGGCAGCTTACTTTCTAATTTGGCAAAGCCCATCATAATTATATTACCTTTTTTAGCTTAATAAAGCCATATATAATGTTACACTGTGTGAATTTTAAATTTGTGTTGAAGTGAATAATCAGTTTCTATGATAGACAATGTTTAGTCTTATGTTTTCAGATTAACCTCTGCCAGTTGTTGCCTGCAATCTTTGTGTGTGTGTGTATATATGTAAAGATGTTATGTTCATACACTGTATTATAATGTGCATAATATCTGTATTTCCTCAATAATAAAACTGATGGGTTTTACCCCTCTACCAATTGTCAGTTAAGTTTTAGAAGGGCTTTCGCATTTGCTGTTCATGGAATTGGAAGCTGTCAGTTATTTGCGTACTCAAACCTTGTCTTTGGAAACGTTAAACTAGTGGGGAGTTAACATATGCACATGCCATAACCATTCTGAGTGTGTGTAGAACAAGAATATACATGGTTTCTGGGGCTAAAAAAATGTATAAATGTGCCACCACTGCATTGATTAATGGCTTGTATATTAGGGGACATTTTACTAAATCTAGTCCTGGAAGTAGGGCTGAGGTTTTCCATCTCTTGTTAGAAAGATATGCAAGATCTGAGCATGTGCTTTCTATCTTTATTTTTCTGTTGGATATAGTGGTTTGGATCCATCAGTGGATGTTGCTGGCAACCGTCTTTCCTGCATTCTCTTTCCCCGACAGTGTCTTCTGACCTTGGGAAAGTTTATTTTCAGGGTCTAACAGCCATGCATGTAGCAAAATCACCTTTTCCGCCAGTTCTCTCAGAGCAGCTCTGGAAGAGGGTTGGAAAGGACTGCTGGGGAAGGGAAATGCAGGATGCAGCCCAGTGTCTGAACAGAGAAGCATGTAATTTGATTGTCTGATTGGGACACTGATGGTAAAGAACCACTCGTGCCATATTTAATGCTGTATAGTAAATATGTATTTTCCTATCCAGAGATTCTTCATGTAGAAAAACTGTTGTATGTGAAACATTGTTCTGGTATTCATGAAAGTATGTTCCATTGTATTTTAACAATAAATTAAGGGTTTTTCCCCCATCTCCGACTACATCAGTGCTTTAACGCAGCTGAAGAGTAGAACACAACTTCTGGCTCATATGTTTACTATGAGTTTTTGTAAAGTAGTATTGATCCAATTTTAGTACAAAATTGGAGAAGGAAATGAGAGATTTAGCAGTGGTAAACATCTTTTTTTAAAATGTGTACCGTATTTTTCGGACCATAAGACGCACTTTTTCTTCAAAAAAAAGTGATGGAAAAAGAGTGTGCGTCTTATGAACCGAATGTGGGACATGCCCATGGCAAAAGTTAAGAGTATTGCAAGCGTCCAGCCAGCAGGGCTCTCTCTCCTTCCCACGCTCAGCCAGCCAGCCATGTGTGAGTCGCAGGGCTTGTGCATCCCAGGGTTTTTTAACTGGGTCACCCCAAACACAACATCAAATCACATATCATGGCCATGGCCACGGCCTGCACCACAGAAAGCACGGTGCCACGGCTCTGTGGCAACACCATTCTGCAAAAACATGGTTCCAAAGCACGGATCCTCATGGATCCTCAGGGTTTTTTAACTGGGTCACCCCAAACACAACATCAAATCACATATCATGGCCATGGCCACGGCCTGCACCACAGAAAGCACGGTGCCACGGCTCTGTGGCAACACCATTCTGCAAAAACATGGTTCCAAAGCACGGATCCTCATGGATCCTCAGGGTTTTTTAACTGGGTCACCCCAAACACAACATCAAATCACATATCATGGCCATGGCCACGGCCTGCACCACAGAAAGCACGGTGCCACGGCTCTGTGGCAACACCATTCTGCAAAAACATGGTTCCAAAGCACGGATCCTCATGGATCCTCAGGGTTTTTTAACTGGGTCACCCCAAACACAACATCAAATCACATATCATGGCCATGGCCACGGCCTGCACCACAGAAAGCACGGTGCCACGGCTCTGTGGCAACACCATTCTGCAAAAACATGGTTCCAAAGCACGGATCCTCATGGATCCTCAGGGTTTTTTAACTGGGTCACCCCAAACACAACATCAAATCACATATCATGGCCATGGCCACGGCCTGCACCACAGAAAGCACGGTGCCACGGCTCTGTGGCAACACCATTCTGCAAAAACATGGTTCCAAAGCACGGATCCTCATGGATCCTCAGGGTTTTTTAACTGGGTCACCCCAAACACAACATCAAATCACATATCATGGCCATGGCCACGGCCTGCACCACAGAAAGCACGGTGCCACGGCTCTGTGGCAACACCATTCTGCAAAAACATGGTTCCAAAGCACGGATCCTCATGGATCCTCAGGGTTTTTTAACTGGGTCACCCCAAACACAACATCAAATCACATATCATGGCCATGGCCACGGCCTGCACCACAGAAAGCACGGTGCCACGGCTCTGTGGCAACACCATTCTGCAAAAACATGGTTCCAAAGCACGGATCCTCATGGATCCTCAGGGTTTTTTAACTGGGTCACCCCAAACACAACATCAAATCACATATCATGGCCATGGCCACGGCCTGCACCACAGAAAGCACGGTGCCACGGCTCTGTGGCAACACCATTCTGCAAAAACATGGTTCCAAAGCACGGATCCTCATGGATCCTCAGGGTTTTTTAACTGGGTCACCCCAAACACAACATCAAATCACATATCATGGCCATGGCCACGGCCTGCACCACAGAAATCACAGTGCCACGGCTCTGTGGCAACACCATTCTGCAAAAACATGGTTCCAAAGCACGGATCCTCATGGATCCTCAGGGTTTTTTAACTGGGTCACCCCAAACACAACATCAAATCACATATCATGGCCATGGCCACGGCCTGCACCACAGAAGTCACGGTGCCACGGCTCTGTGGCAACACCATTCTGCAAAAACATGGTTCCAAAGCACGGATCCTCATGGATCCTCAGGGTTTTTTAACTGGGTCACCCCCAACACAACATCAAATCACATATCATGGCCATGGCCACGGCCTGCACCACAGAAATCACAGTGCCACGGCTCTGTGGCAACACCATTCTGCAAAAACATGGTTCCAAAGCACGGATCCTCATGGATCCTCAGGGTTTTTTAACTGGGTCACCCCAAACACAACATCAAATCACATATCATGGCCATGGCCACGGCCTGCACCACAGAAATCACAGTGCCACGGCTCTGTGGCAACACCATTCTGCAAAAACATGGTTCCAAAGCACGGATCCTCATGGATCCTCAGGGTTTTTTAACTGGGTCACCCCCAACACAACATCAAATCACATATCATGGCCATGGCCACGGCCTGCACCACAGAAATCACAGTGCCACGGCTCTGTGGCAACACCATTCTGCAAAAACATGGTTTTTACCCACGGATCCTCTTGGATCCTTACGATTTTTGCACTGTGTCAACCCAACATCACCATTAAATAATATGCCTTGTCCATGGCCAAGGCCTGCACCACAGAAATCGTGGTGCCACGGATTGGAATGACAACCTCAGGGTGGAGCAGGAGTGTTCAGGAACTGGAATGACAGGTCACAGAGTGGATTGACAGCCCCAGGGTGGAGCAGGAGTGTTCAGGAACTGGAATGGCAGGGCCAAGAGTGGAATGACAGCCCCAGGGTGTGCCAGAAGTGTTCAGGAACTGGAATGACAGGGCCACGGAGTGGATTGACAGCCCCAGGGTGTGCCAGGAGTGTTCAGGAACTGGAATGACAGGGCCACGAAGTGGAATGAGAACCCCAGGGTGTGCCAGGAGTGTTCAGGAACTGGAATGACAGGCCACAGAGTAGATTGACAGCCCCAGGGTGTGCCAGGAGTGTTCAGGAACTGGAATGACAGGGCCAGGAGTGTTCAGGAACTGGAATGACAGCCCCAGGGTTCAGAATGTTTTTTCCCCTGTTTTCCTCCTTTAAAAACTAGGTGCGTCTTATGGTCAGGTGCGTCTTATGGTCCGAAAAATACGGTATTTTAAATCCTACCAAGCTTTCCTTTTCCCCCTAATCTAGTGCAGGCATTACTGTTTCTTGTTTGCACATGATATACACACAAAACATGATCAAATTTTTTTTTTGTTCTCCCAGTTTTAATCACTATTTGTGGTCATGTTTTAGACATCCTGCAAATATATTACTCAAACAATAAATTAAGTTAAAATGTGCCCTCATTTCAGAGGAAAAGTAATCCAAATTGTCATTTAAAGAACTAACTTTGCATAACTGCAAGCAAGGCAAGAAGTTTGTAAAATTAACTTGAGTGATTTTTATAATGTCGTAAATCGGTCAAATACTTACAGTAATGTAATGGTTTGGTCCTGTTCCGTGACTGTAATTTTTGCAATGTTTTTAAGTCCCTAAATATTTGTATTAATAATTTCTAATGATTGTCAACGATATTTTCAATTGCAGACTGAAACCTGTATACTAATAAAATAAGAGGACTTAAGCAACATTTAGTTATAACTATAGTGTATGAGTTTCTGTAGTAAATAATATGAATACAGTTTGTTTACAGTTGTTTCTAACCATACCCAAATTTTCAAACATCCCTGAAATCCTTGTTATTTTAACTGTTGGTCATTCAAGAATCTTACATATATATGATATAGTCAGAGAATCACTTACTATACTTAATAAAAGTAAGAGCTGGAATGATGTCTATTTTATATTTAATAGAATGGCAGAGCAGCATTTGCTCTGCGAATTTGATCCCCATGTCCCTGGTGATACAAGGAAAACATTGCTTTTTTTGGGGGTGGGGGATATAATTGAGGTGAGTATATATGGCAATGTTGTGGTACATTTGATTTACAGCCTTTAAAATGCTTTGTAATCAAACATGTCTCATTTGTAGTGATTTATGTAGATTTGTTTCTGCCTGTTATAGTCTACTGTGAGATCTGTGATCATTTGGTAAGTACTAAATAACAATCCTGTGCACACTTGTACTATTCTATGCAATTGTAGTGTGTGAATACTCTTTAGAACTGATGAATCTGCAGAACAAAGCTACTTTGAGCCAATGGAATGTAAAGCAAGTGTTTGATTTAGAACAGAGAATATCAGCAAGAGTACTGCTACAGATTATTGTATCTCCTGGCCAGGCCACTTGTAAGAGGTTCTATTTTGGCTGACCCAGCTGAGCTCTGAGAAGCAGCAGGAGACAGAGCTGCTAGAGGGGTGAGTGTTTTTTATTTGCTTTCAGCTGAGGAGATTTAGCTGAGGGTACTGTGTGGGAGGATAGTGTTTGGAAGTGTGTGGGTGAGTTTAACTTGTTGCAGAGTCCTGGCTGCTTGAGAAAGGGTGAGAAAGGTGTTTGACTGTAATTGGATTGCCTGGGTGTAATTTGAGTAGCTGCTAGCCATGCCCTGTACTGGGTGAGGCTTCTATTTAAGGCTGCACCTTGCCAGAGGCACGAGCTCTTGGCCTGTGGCTCTTAGCCCAGGGGCTCTGTAAAAAGCCCAGGAAGGACCAGAAAGCCAGGGCCCTAGTCTCCTTGTGTTCCCTGTAAGGTAAGTAGACTTTCCACAAGGAGAGCCACATAAATACAAAGAGCTTTAAAAGGCGATTATATATAATTATTTTTAAAAAGCAATTATGAAGGCAGAATGCCAGCAGGGGGTTAGGGGCTATCCAGTGTTTTGCACGGAGTGTCACGTGTATGACTGTCTGCCCACTGGACAGAAGTCTTGGGTGTGTGCCCGGTGCAAGGAGCTCCTGGTTCTTAGAGAACGACTTTGCACCCTTGAGACGAAGGTGGCTGACCTGGAGAAGCAGAGACAGTCAGACGCATGGAGAAGACGCTCAGGGACTTGTTGGATATGTCCCACTCTGAAAATGGCAGCCCCACCACTGTCAGGTTGCATGAGGGTCAAGAGGAAACAGGGCACCATGCTGAGTATAAGGGGAATGTGCCCTCAAGAGGGACCTCTTCTTCAGCTGGTGAATGGGTATCCTTTCACACCAAGGAACCATCCCTGTACAGGGAGGGCGGGGGGCTCTTGGTAGTTGGTGATTCGATCCTTAGGCAGGTGGACAGCTGAGTGGCAAATCCACGTACTGACCGTATGGTGACTTGCCTGCCTGGTGCAAAGGTAGTGAACATTATGTGTGTTCTAGATAGGCTGGTAGACAGAGCTGGGGAGGATCCATTGGTCATGGTACATGTTGGCACCAATGATGTGGGGAAATGCAGACGTGAGACCCTGGAAGAAAAACTTAGGCTGCTGGTAGGAGACACAAGGCCAGGGCCTCCAAGGTAGCCTTCTCAGAAGTGCTACCTGTTCCACAAGCAGGGCCGGAGAGACAGGCACAAATGAGGAGTCTCAATGCGTGGATGAGACGATGGTGTAGGGAGGAAGGGTTCACGTTCGTCAGACACTGGGATGCTTTTTGAGACAATAGGAAGCTGTCTCCACTTGTCCTGAGACGGAACCAGGCTGCTGGCGCTTAAAATCATAAAGGTGGCAGAGCAGTTTTTAAACTGAATATTGGGGGGGAAGCCAGCAGATGAAAAGTCTCTGGTTCGGGATTGCTCATCTCAAAGAGATGAAGGGGTGGCTGTTACTTTTCTACAGGGAAATGGATTAAAATTGTCCACTGAGACTGTGGCAAACAATATGGACTACCCAGCAAGGTCTCGAGGCAGCAGGAGGAATATTGCGGGCTTAACATGCATGGGAAATTATAGATGTTTATATACAAATGTTAGAAGTGTCTGAGGTAAAATTGGGGAGTTGGAATGCTTGGTGTGGGGGGGAAATAGACATTGTGGGTATTTCAGAAATTTGGTGGGATGAGGAAAATCAGTGGGATATGGTGATTCCTGGTTATAAATTATATCAGAAGGGTAGGGGGGGAAGGGTTGGAGGTGGGGTGGCTCTGTATGTCAGAGAGGGTATACAGTCCACTAAGACTGAGAGAGTAAGAGAATTTGATTCACTTCTGGAAATCGTATGGGTTGAAATAGTGGGCCCAAAAGGAAGCTTAACACTGGGAGTTTATCGCCCACCAGATCAAAAGGTAGAGGAGGATTATAAAATGATGAATCAGTTAAACATAGCGGCTAGACGACATAACTTTATCATAATACCCACACATTGATTGGGTCAATATGTCTTCAAGTCGGGAAAAAGATATTGAGTTTCTAGACATTCTTAATGACTGTGCTATGGAGCAGATGATCACAGAACCTCCTGGGGGGCGGCAATCCTGGATTTGGTCCTAAGACCTGGTGAGAGATGTAGAAGGGATTGTACCACTTGGGAACAGTGACCATAATGTTATTGAGTTTAACGTTTGTATAAATAGGGAGTTGCCCAAAAAGACCAACACAACCACTTTTAACTTTAAAAGGGGTAGCTTCTCTGAAATGAGGGGACATATGAGGAGGAAACTGAAAGGAAAAGTAAGAAGGGTCGAAACCATTGGGGAAGCTTAGAGACTATTTAAAACTACAATCCTAGAAGCTCAGATAAAATATATATCACAGGTTAGAAAAGGCACAAATAGGTATAAAAAAAGTCCTGCATGGTTAACAAACAAAGTAATGGAAGCTGTAAAAGGTAAGAAGGATTCCTTTAAGCGGTGGTAAGCTAGTCTCAGTGAGGTTGATAAAAGGAAACATAGGCTATGGCAAATAAAATGCAAGTCTGATCAGGCAGGCAAAAAGGGAATATGAGGTGGTTGTTGTTCAGTTGCACAGTTGAGTCCGACTCTTCGCGACTCTATGGACCAGGACCCCATGGACCAGGTCATGCCAGGCCCTCCTGTCTTCTGCTGTCCTCTGAAGTTCACTCAATTTCATGTTCGTTGCATCTATGACACTGTCTAACCATCTCATCCTTTGCCGTCCCCGTCTTCTTTGACCTTCAATCTTTCCCAGCATCAGGGTCTTCTCCAGTGAGTGCTCCCTTCTCATTTGGTGGCCAAAGTATTTGAGCTTCAGTTTCATTATCTGGCCTTCCAGGGAACAGTCAGGGTTGATTTCTTTGAGGATTGACTGATTTGATCTCCTTGCAGTCCAAGGAACTCTCAAGAGTCTTCTCCAGCACCATAGTTCAAAAGAATCTATTCTTCGGCGCTCGGGAGCAAGAGGCTCTTTAGGTCCTCTTCCCTTTCTGCCATTAGAGTGGTATCGTCTGCATATATGAGGTTGTTGATCTTTTCCCCAGAAATCTTAATTCCTGCTTGTGATTCATCCAGGCCAGCATTTCGCATGATGTACTCTGCATATATATTAAATAAGCAAGGTGACAATATACATCCTTTTCGTACTCCTTTTCCTATGCTGAACCAATCAGTTGTTCCGTATCCGGTTCTAACTGTCGCTTCTTGACCCTTATACAGGTTTCTCAAGAGACATGTAAGGTGGTCTGGTACTCCCATCTCTTTAAGGACCTGCCATAGTTTGTTGTGATCCACACAGTCAAAGGCTTTAGCATAGTCAATGAAGCAGAAGTAGATGTTTTTCTGGTACATATTGCAAAAAACATAAAGACCAACAGTAAAACTTTCTTAAAATACATTAGAAGCAGGAAAACAGACAGGGAGGCAGTGGGGCCATTGGATGACCCAGAGATAAAAGGTTTACCGAAGGATGATTTGGCGTTGGGAGTAAGCATGAAGTGGCTAAATTTGCGGATGACACGAAATTGTTCAAGGTGGTGAAAACCAGGGAAGATTGTGAGGCACTCCAAAGGGATCTGTTGAGGATGGGCGAGTGGGCATCAATGCAGCAAATGGGGTTCAGTGTGGCCAAGTGCAAAGTGATGCACATTGGGGCCAAAAATTCTAACTATAAATACACATTGATGGGGTCCAAACTGCCAGAGACTGACCAAGAGAGAGATCTTGGAGTTGTAGTAGATAATTCACTGAAAATGTCGAGACAGTGTGCGACTGCAATAAAAAAGGCCAACACTATGCTGGGGATTATTAGGAAGGGAACTGAAAACAAATCAGCCAGTATCATAATGCCCTTGTATTAATTGATGGTGTGATCTCATTTGGAATACTGTGTGCAATTCTGGTCACCACACCTCAAAAATGATATTATAGCATTGGGAAAAGGGCAACTAGAATGCTAAAAGGGTTGGAACACTTTCCCTATGAGGAAAGGTTAAAGCGCTTTGGGCTCTTTAGCTTGGAGAAATGATCACTGAGGGGTGGCATGATAGAGATTTACAAGATTATGCATAGTACATGAACTCGTGGGCACTCAATAAATTTGCGGAGCAGTCGGGTTAGAACGGATAAAAGGAAGTACTTCTTCACGCAAACTGTGATTAACACATGGAATTCACTGCCACAGGAGGTGGTGGTGGCTACAAGCATGGGCGGCTTCAAGAAGGAACTGGATAAACATATGGAGCAGAGGTCCCTCGGTAGCTATTAGCCACAAGGCATAGATAGAAACCCTCAGTCTGGGGCAAGTGATGCTCTGTATTCTTGGTGCTTGGGGGGTGGGCAACAGTGGGAGGGCTTCTAGTGTCCTGGCCCCTCTGGTGAACCTCCTGATGGCACCTGGTATTTTTGGCCTGATCCAACATTGACTTCTCTTATGTTCTTATTTGCAAGTTTTGCCTCTTTCTGTACCCCACTGCAGCTCCCTGTACCACCTGCCCACCGAATACTGAGGAGAATCTGGAATAAGACGTAACGAGACAGGACTGAAATCAGCATCCTTCATTTTTGTGGGAGTGTGAGCTCAGTTTACATAACTACCATAACTTCCATTGGAAGCGATGGAAAATCCTTCCTCTTCGTGCAGCAGCCCCCCCCCGACTTTATGTGCGAGGGTGGGGGGATAGTCAGGGAAAGTGGCAAAAATCCCTTCCAGAAACTTTGTTCTTCACTGAAGTTTGAGATTATTATGAGTTTATTCTGCAACAGATTTTGTTTTAATATCCAGTGAGTTTTTAAGCTGCTTGCTTGTGCATACATTACATAAAAAACAGAGTCAATATTACATAGAGAAAACAATTACATAAGATCTACATAGCTGTAAGATATTAACCAAAACTAATTTATGATCTTGAATTAACAGTTGCCTTTCAGATTTCCTTCTCCATAGAGATCATATTCCTTATAGAGTATATATTCTTTCAGGCGATTTGGTAGTGGCAGAAATGTCAGGAAGACAGGACAACGTAGACGCAAGCGTCCCAAGCACTTCCGGATTTTCAGACGGCAAAGGTGCTTCAAAGGGCGGATGTTTGCTTAAAATGAAGAAACATAACAATATAAGAAACTTTGTAGGGTAATCTTGGAACTTCTGCTTTAGACAAAGTGTACACCTTATAATCTCACATTAGTCCTGAGGACCTCTGTCTGTATGGCTGTGTAGAATTCCCTACGTGTTAACAATTCTCATCTGTAAAATGGGAATGATTTCCCCCCACAGAATTCTGACGAGGGCCTTAATGATATAAAAAATCTACTTCTCCAAAGCTTTCAGGATAAGAAGAGTTTATAGAGTGATTCAAGGGAAATCAAGGAGATTATTTCTGAGCTAATAAGCACTTTACAATCTGAATTGCTGTTTTAAGAGCTACACAAATGGTCGGAATCTGTTTTCTATTAATGGATAACATTTAAAATGTTTATATCCCACCTTTCCACAGTGCCCAAGGCAGCTTATAAAATGCAAGCTTTACACAATTGAAAACTAGTTAAATACGCTACAACATTCTTCTCTTGTAGGATAACCTTAGCTAGACAGTTGATTCCTTTGAATCTTTCAAGGAGCTTTACAAAGGGAAGCAGGACTCACCATATAAAGCCCATTCTTCAACAGACCCTTTAAGTGCAGAAGTATTCTGCCTAGAGTGAAAACTGCTTTCAGCAGTCAGAGCTGCATGTGTGTACTCCTTACTGCTATACGATTGCGTATATAGTGCCCAACAGAGGGTTAAGTATAGCCTTCCACTAACAGAATGTGAATGGGTCTTCCTGTGATTAAACGTTTCAGTGAAAAATACTTCTGCAAACAGAAGCGCACTTTCAGATCCCCCTCCTTGTCAGAGTTCATACTAATTTCTCTAAACTGGTGGATTGTATTTGGGTCCATTTCCCCCACTGTATGTGATCCATGCTGCCCCAGTTGTTAGTGTTATCTCTTCACTGTTATACACATGACTATTCTGAATGCAGAAGTGTGGACAAGGACTGATTGGTTGGAGTCTCTATTATATAAACTCCAGTACAAAAACAGTGCGCTTATTGGTTAACTGTAGCTGACTACAATAACCAATGAAGTATGCAGCTTCAAGTGGAATAAAACGACACTAAGCTATAAAAGTACTGTAGTGGAGTAAAACAAAATGCCAGCAAGACTCAAAGGGTTGAATCCCGTCAAAAAAATCCCTGCCTGCAAGGTCCCCTCCCCCTTACATCTGTTCTCCTGTGGCACCCTTTTGACTCTACCTCCCAAGCTGCTCCTGGGGAGCTTCCCATTTTCCATGAGCAGCATTTCAGGTAGAAGTTTGGTCTGCAGCAGGAGGTGGGGAAGCCATGCTTCCATGCCTGGAAGTTTCTGGCTACTGTGTTGGTGCTCTGTCAGTTAATATTTTATTTTGAATTTTGCTTATGGGAAGAAGAAAAGCTAACAGAGAAGCCAACAATTACTGAGCTACACTAACTCATACTTCATCTGAAGAATGCAGATGTACAAACTTGTTTTGGTATCTTACAATATACTAATAAGTTTAGTGTAGATAGTTCTGCTTCCCATGTAACCCCAGATCAATTATAGAAATTATTGTGGCTCTGAGTTATCAAATCCAAATGTGCTGGACCCTTTCAGCCACATTAGCCAGTGATTTCAATGCTGGGCTAAAGGTGAGGATGTTGGTGACTGGAGGGCTACAAAACTTGTATTTCTCTATGCAGCATAACTATATCTGATACTTACTCAAAATTGTATTGATTTCTGGCCACAGTTTTTGCTCTTGAAGAACACCCTGAAGTTTACAGCAGAGTCTTACATGATCCACATAATCTAGCATCACACGTACTATTTTTCCAGAGAGGTGCTTTAACCATGCTAGAGTGATCACTTCACAGAACTAAAAAAGAGAAAAATAAAAGTTTTGTTAAGACCACAGAATTCAACATTATGCAGATTCCCCCAAAGAACAAATCCAATGGACTCTCAGCCTAATCCACAAAGCAAAATTCCTTTAATGAAAGTCAGACACCAGCAGTGCAATTTAGTAAAACTATCAGAACAGATAGTTGTCATTTACTCTTATTTCGACCATGTTATGTGGAACAACTCACTAGAAAAAGCAATTATGCTTTGATTGGTTAGCAGCGAAAGGAAACGGGGCTGCCAAAGAACATGGTGACTAGACACCATAAAAGTCAACACTAGCCTGAGCATGGAACAACTCAAAGAAACAGTACAAGATCAGAAAACGTGATGAGAGCTGGCCCATAGAATTGTCAAGAATTGGACTCGACTGAATGGCTAACAACAACAACAATTTCGAAAGACATGTTAGAAGAAATATAGAGGGTTCCTAATCCTGTGCTGCTTTTGCAACACAAATAGTAGGCTGGGTTTTTTCACAAGGGAAAATAGGGCAGATGGGGCTACTCAGTCCTTCTGCCTGCCTCCCAGCCAATGTTTCCCCTGCAACTGTGCCCTTATGTTTTTTGGAAAGTTTCATCCCACTAGTCAAGCTTGCTTCTGGTTTTTGAGGAAAACCAGTAGGAACACAGCCAGAGGGGAAGCAAGTGGCTGAGTATGGAAGAGGTAAGACACCTATTTGGAGTACTTACCATATTGTCTTTAATAACCGTAGAGGTCCATCCTTCAAACATGTACTGGGAATTCTTGTCTCCGTGAGAACAGTCAAAGCAACGGTTGACATCATAGCCATAATTCAACAACATTCTTAACATGACTTCATCTTTCAGTGCGTACTGCAGAGCTGATGGGAAATGTGTTGTATTAACCCTGCAGTAGTAGTTCACGTTGGCCCCATGGCGAAGGAGGAGGTTCACAAGCTCATAGTTGCCCATTCTTAAGGCCACCTGGAGACAGTTAACAGGGTCTTGGTTGGGTAAGGCTCCAGCTTCCAGGAGCAGCCGAGCAGAGTTAATATCCCCATTAGAGACAGCAAAATACAAAGGTGACTTCCTTTCATCATCGTAACCTTTGCGGACTCTCTGATGCAACATAAAATTGGCATCAAATCCAGATTTGAGAAGGAACTCAAGGCACTGAGCATGGCCTCCTGCAGCTGCTGAGTGAACTGGACTGATTCCACTCTCCTTTATGGCAGAGTAATCGGTCACAGGAACCAAGATCTGTAAAACTCTAGGGAGGAGCAAAACCAAACCATGATTCATCAGAAAACATGCAGTTCTCTTGCGCTTACACATAGGAATTCTAGTTTGTTCATACTGATTACAACATACTTGTAGATTAACAGTAGCATGACCAGGACACGGTTGTGTGTCACTGGGAAACTTGGGGAGGGGATCTGGCAAGGTATTTATTGACAAGGCATTGTTGATTTCTTAACATATATGGCAAATCGCAAGACTGATTAAATTACTACCAAGACTTTCCTTTCTGTTTTGCCACCTCCCCCCACTCCAACTGATATTTGCAAAGCTCATAAACTGAGTCCACATTTTCTAACTCACAATAAGTGTCCTCTATAAGCAGCTCTGTGGATAGGCAGGTGACCGGAGTGCCTTGGAACATTGGCATCAGCCCCATATTCTAGGAGAAGTGAGACAGAATCTGGATTTCCTCCTCCAGCAGCTTCAAATAATATAGATGCAGAATCTGATGCCTGGGAAAGAACATTGGCACCTAAGAAGAAAACAGCAGCATAAACTAAATAAATATACACTGGGAGGCATACTTAAAGGAGACGTTTCCATCAGCTTCTTCAGTTTGCTGGCTGCATAGTTGGAACTGTGGAAATAACACAAATTCGCCTTGTACAGAAAACTATATGTATATTTAGGAAGAGTAGAGCTCTTTAATTGGGACTATTCAAATTGATTTCACCTGTTTTTTTCTGGTGGGTTTTAAATTGGCATGTATCTTCTTCTGTGCTCTTGAGAACCTACAATTCGCTCAGTGGACTTCCGGTTTTGGCGATCTAATGCGGACGCATCTCTCAGGAGCTCCCGAGGACGCGATCCGTGAGCCAGCAGATGAAGAGGGGGTGCGACTGTACACGCCCACCTGGAGCCCTTGCGATGGGTTCCTAGCCATGGGGCACCGAGGATCACCTCTCTCCCAGCACGCTGCTGGTGGATTCAGGCGTTCCGATGCCCCGACGGTCTCGCCGCTGTGTTCAGAGTCTCGCCGCTGGACTCAGAGACGCACACCAGGACAAGCACTTTATATGTATGATGGCGAGATCTACCTGATCTACATTGAGAGTGAGTTTGGTTGAAACGAGAACCAGAGAAATGGCTGAAAGTCCCCCTAAAGTAAGCGAGGGGGGGCAGGAACCCCCCCCCGCAGAAATAAAAATGGACTTAAAGCATGCCTTTTAAAGGGGGGGTGGAACTGAAAGCAAAATGGGACTATAGTAAGGAACTTACAAGAGAATTACAGGCTACTTGCAAACTTTAGGGACTTTTGGCAAACTTTAAAAAAATGTAAACAGCTTCAAAGATGGCACTGAAAAAGATGGAGAAAGATAAGCAAATGAAACCTAAGCCTACTTCAGGAAATGCCAACCCAGCAAGTGTGGTCACGCGACCGGATGCAACCATAGACTTCTCTAAGATGCTAACAGAAGCTTTGCGACCCCTGCTGGAGCAAATGACGGCACTCAATCAAAACTTCGCTGCATAGCAACAGCAATTAGACGAGACAAAAAAAAAAGCAGAGCAAATGGCTGAGAATCTTAAAAAAGTGGATGCCAGCACCAAAAAGCTTAAAAAGCAAATGCAGGAGATGGAAAAGAAGAGAAATTCTGATGAAGCCCAGCTTTTACAGCTTCAAATGGAAAAGGCAAGCTTTACACTGAGATTTCAGGGAGTTCCTGAGACTAAAGGGGAGAATCTTAAGCAGACTATGAGTGATGCTCTGGGACTGGTTGTAGATTTAAAAGCAGATTTTCTTCAAGGCGAGATGGATGTGATCTATAGGTCATATTCAGAATACATAAAGAAAAATAATCTGCCTGGTGAGGTGGTGGTTAGATTCTCCCAAAGACATATGATGGATCAGATATTAAAAGCAACAAATGGAGCTACCCTTAAAATCGATGGCAAGGAGATAAGAGTTCTGAAAGACATTCCCTTTGAAATAAGGGGGGAAAGGAAGAAATACAGACTTTGCTCTGTTTCTACAAGAGAATAATATCTCCTACAAATGGATTGTACCTGAAGGCATACTTTTCAAATTTAAAGCTAAGAGGGGGGAAATTGACTCTGTAATGAAAGCATGTGAGTTCTTGCAGCAACAACTGGATCCAACAGGGGAAGAGGGTGAGAAGAGCAACAAGGGATGATGAAACACTTACTGGAGAAGACTCGGATTCGGAACGTGGGGCAGCTGCCCCCAAGCAAGGATATCAATTGAGGGACAGAAGAGGCAAATGAGATGCCAATTTTCTCTGAGGTTTGGTCTTGCTTCTTAATATTTAAGCGTTCTTTCTTTTGTTTTTTAGTAAGTCAGAATACCTGGACTTGACATTTTTTAAAGCGACTTTAATGATCACCTTCAATGTAATAAATTAGTTTTTTTTAACCTAAAGGTACTTTACTGTAACCATTATATGACCACCACCTCTTGGGTTTTTAGTGGTTTATCTTTACTTTCTCCTGTATTTTATAGGTTCCCCATCCTTATATTCGTGTCGTTTTTTTTGGGTGGGGGGTTAAAAAAAAGAGAGAACCTATGATTCGCTCTTCACACTATGAACCTTGTCAAGAGAAACTGTTGAAATTGGGGTGAGTGTATCAAGAGTGCTCAAGATGGGTTATTTGTGGGTTTTAGTCTGTTCATTTTAGCCTGTATGTTTAGAATGTCTTTGTTTTTATAGTAATCCACCTCAGGGCCCTTGGGACAGAGGTAGAATTAAAAAAACAAACTGCATCTTCCATGCTTATTCTGTTTCCTACCCCCTCTGAACTGTTGGCCATCCGCCCTTTGCTCTGTCTTCCTTGTTTGAAAGTGTGCTAGGATTAAACAACCAAGGTGTTAATCTAAGTCTCTTTTAGGCAAGGGGTGGGGAGAAGGAGAGAGAGAGAGATTGATTGATTGATTACCAGCCAACTCTTGGATGGAAAACATAAGATGAGAAATGGAGGCTTCTGTAATCTCTCTTATATCTCCATCTATCACCAGGTAGTACCATTCACAGGCCAGGTTCAACACAAGGGTTGCCAGCTGCTAATTTTGACTTAAAATACTGTTGTTATACACAAGGTTGGCCTTAAAGTATATTGCTATACTGTGCAAAATAATAAAGTGCATAGTCAGTTATCGTACTAGTACAGATGTACCAGATCTTAAATCTTTTTGATCAGAACTGTCACACAAAGCTCTGAAGTTAGCAATTTTACAGCCCCGAATAACTTCTCCCCAAGTGTCCACCTCAGCCCACTGTGCCTCAGACAGCCCTGCCACCTTTGTTTCAGGGACACTATATTTCTTACCACCACCCTAAACTCCTTGGATTTTGTTTTTTTCCTGCTGCTGAATTTATCTGCTTGACTGTTCCTGGCCAATTTACAACTTTCCTATAGAACTTGCCAACCGTTTGACTCCTATATTTACATGGAACAAATTTAAGGGAATTTGGAGATGATGATGAAGAAGAGATTGGATTTATACCCCTTCCTTCACTCAAAGTCTCAGAGTGGCTTACAATCTCCTATCCCTTCCCCTCCCCACAACAGAAACCCCCCTCCATTCCCTGCAGTCTTAAACATTTGGGCAGATACTAGTTGGCTTGAAAGGATTCGGTGCTCAGAATAAGCACTCTTGGGACCAAGTTCTAAATAGAGTATTCCCATCTCTATCTTTGTCTCTCACAGAAGAAATCCTAGAGATTTAAAATCATGGATTACAACAGGAAGTGAATGCACTCTCTTTGAATAACAACCCTATAATATCAGTGTTTCTAATTCTCAATATGGCCCTATCTGTGGATACTTAAATCTAGATACTGAGGCCATGAACAGATGAGACACATCTTTCAACAAACCTGAAAAAGCCCCAAGCATGCAGAAAAAGAAATCTTTTAAACACTCCCAATAATAAAAGCAATTAGGGTGGCCACCCCCCCAATGGGGGCAGCTGTCTGCCCCTGAAGAGCCCTGCCATGCCCAGCGTGATGACGTCACATTGCTGGGCACATTGCGCAGGGGATGCTCTAGCATTTGGCTAAAAACTCTATGGTGACCATAGAGTTTTTGACCAAATGCTAGAGCATCCCCTGTACAACATGCCTGCTGTGATGATTTCAATTCTGGGTGACATCATGGCAGCAGTGTGGCACCCTCTGCTGGCAGCAGGTAGGCACCTGGCAACCCTAAAAGCCGTGTCTGTAGCTTTTTTTAAAAAAATGCCTCAGTAGCCATTGTTAGGCAACCAGTTTTCAGTGGAAACTGGGTCCACAGGAGGTTTGGTAGGAGTTAACAACTCCTTCAACTTCTTGTTGTCACAAGTAACTGCACATCCTCTGAGGAACCTGTTATAGCATAGGTAACATGGGTTTAGCTTACTTAGCTTACATGGGTTTAGCTTACTTAGTTCAACTGTACTGCTTTTCATTTGAGTACCGCTGTGCTGTTTTTGCTGTTTCTTTCCCCTGTATTTTGTTTTGCCCCTTTTCTACTCCCTTTTTGAATCCAACCGCCCTTTTCCTCTCTGTCTTTTACAATAAATCTTTTTATAAAGATATTTTTGGGCTTCACTATTTCTCTGGGATATTTCTCTTAATCTCTTCCCCCTGTGCTAGAGTGTATGGGTCCTAACAGGTTGGTTATATGGTATTTTGTTATCAGCTAATTCAGCTAATACTGAGCTGAAAGACTACCTCCTCAGTGGGTAACCCTTAGTCTGAGGGAGTTTCCCAGTGAGGAAAGGTACTGTTCCCCCCTCCCTACAGTAACACATATATTTTCAATTTAACCTACTGCACCAAGGAGAGGAGAATGATGTCAGCTGCTTTGGTTCCCCATTGTGGAGGAAGGTGGGGTATAAAGGAAGTAAAATAATATAGTTGAAGATGGGGGGGCGATAAAAGGTAGGTAGGTTCTGGGATATTTCTCTTAATCTCTTCCCCCTGTGCTAGAGTGTATGGGTCCTAACAGGTTGGTTATATGGTATTTTGTTATCAGCTAATTCAGCTAATACTGAGCTGAAAGACTACCTCCTCAGTGGGTAACCCTTAGTCTGAGGGAGTTTCCCAGTGAGGAAAGGTACTGTTCCCCCCTCCCTACAGTAACACATATATTTTCAATTTAACCTACTGCACCAAGGAGAGGAGAATGATGTCAGCTGCTTTGGTTCCCCATTGTGGAGGAAGGTGGGGTATAAAGGAAGTAAAATAATATAGTTGAAGATGGGGGGGCGATAAAAGGTAGGTAGGTTGGTATGTGGGAAGGAGAGAAGGAAGCAGGGAAAGGGAGAGATGATATGGGGAGCTGCCAGGAGGAGGGAAAGAGGAAATAGTGTGGGGAAGGGGATACATGGGAAAGTGAGGTGCCTCCCATAAATCCTTGAGGGTTCTCCACAATGCAACTGGGTCTGGTGCTATGCAACGTGGCCAGAATTTTCCCCAGCAGGGGATACCAGGAGGAGGAAAGGAGGGAGAGCTGAAGTCAGGAAGGCAGATAGCAGTAGGTTGGCTGGTGGATGGGAAGGAAGCAGGAAATGTGGAAAGAAAAGAGAAAATAGTGGGAGGAGGAAATGCAACGCCCCCTGGAAGTCCTTCACTTGTACTGTTCTAACAACCAGCAACTCAAAATGTTCCAAATTAAGCTATTGCATTGCACTTTCAAGTTATTGTGTACAAGTTCTCACCTTTGCACAATAAGATTTCCATAATTTCTGTATGCCCATTCTGGGCTGCCAGTGCTAGAGCAGTGAGGCCATATGAACTCCGTGGATCAGGATCTGCTTTAGACCAAAGCAGAAATTCCACCATGCCTTTTCTACCGAGTTTGGCTGCCTCATGTAAAGCTGTCCTCTTGTTGACACACTGCAGATTAACTTTGGCACCAAATTGAATCAGCAAGGAGGCAATTTCATATGAGTCGTGTTGAACAGCTGTGGAAAAGTAGATTGGAAAGAGCAGCATTTAAATTATTTGTTTAAAAGATATTTAAATGAGATACCTCTTCTGACCATGAAACCAGACCAGGATAAACCTTTGCTTATCTGTCTGTCATGTTATTTATATACAGGAAAAGGTCATACAGCACGGCAAAGGGCTAAAGTTAGAACCAAGCGACTGGCCTATTTGTTGCCTTCCTACCCCTTGAATGAAACACAACACAAGTTATGGGTTAAACTGGGAATTTTATTTACACATAAGCTGATCTGTACCATCTCATTAACCCATTAAAGCACGGGTTGTATTGTGCTTGCAAAGCAAGCCTCCTAATGGCAAACCCACTCGGCTTGGAGACAGGTCTGGGATCCTTCTGGACCTTACTCGTTATGGCCAGCATGTCAGTGTGTAGAGGGGATTGAGAGCACATTCCTGCCCATGACTGCACAGCCTTAAGGCTCGTCATATGCTCCCCCAACCCCGAAGAGGCCCCCAATAGAGTCATGGACTGGCACGCCCATAGGTACCCAGTTTGAGGATCCCCTCTATTGCTGATATCTCGGGGTGCTTGCCAACTCAAAATCCTCTCAACCCATGCTTTCCCCACCTTCCCAGTTAGGGCCTAACCAGCTTTATCAGGCCTATTTATACCTCACCCCCACTGACCATGTGGAGCAGATGACAAAATGCCCCCTCTTGGCCAGTTCCAGTGAGGCCCAAAAAATTCCTGCTCAGCCCTGAAAACTGGCGAATACCTAATCCCGCATAGTCTAAAAAGAGGCCAGATGGGTGGGGAGGACGGGCAGCCTGCTCCACGGGCAGCCTGCTCCACAGGCAGGGTTATTGCCACAGGTCTTTCCTACTTGTACAGGGCTCTCCAGACACCAAAAAACTCCCTTGGTCTTTTGTTTTCCTCCTGGAAGATAAAAGGCAAAATAACCACCCAAATGAAGAGCAGCATGTATCAACTTGAACAGGGCTGGAGACATGAGAGGAAGCTACTGGTGAGAGTTGTTTTAATGGGCCTCCAGCAGACCTGACCCAGAGAAAGTGGGGTGGATTTAGCCATTCTGCTCAGCAAAGCTGGAAGCCTTCCTCCAGCCTTACCTGGGAGAAAGGTTTCACATGTTGCTGAGCGCTATGGCTGGATTCACCACTCTCAGGTTGGTTGGCAGTCAAAAAAGGCCTATCTGACTAAGCATTGCAAGATTATCTGGGACAGACTCCAGGAGACATAACTATATCAAGCTCTCCTTTGCAAAAGGACAGGCTCCTCCTGGTCAATGAAACCCCCATAATATTGTCAGCTTAACCCCATTAGAAGAGGGATTAGCACCCAGTCCCAGAAAAGCACATGACTCAGCTCCGATCCTAGAGATGCAAGCGGGCAAACCAATGAGATACTTGGAAAAGTCTTCTGACTCAGTTCCTGGCATGCCATCTGTGCAATATTATTTTATCCTAAATCCTGGAAACAGGAACAGAGTTAAACTGTAGAGCTTTGTTTACCTATAAATAAGGGAGAGTCTCCATCTTCATTCTTAATATCAGGGTTAAAGCCATTGATTAGCAAAAAATGGACATTTTCCACAAGACATTTATCCACTGCTACGAAGAGAGGAGTCTCTCCTTTCACATTTGTCTGTTGCCACACAGTGGGGTCTGAAGCTGAAAGATGATCATGAGAAAGGGACAACTGTTTCAATACCAAGTGAGCATTGTAAGGTGGGCTTCATAAAAATGCTCAGAACACACTGAGGGCTTTACCTTTGAGAGTTATTTCTAGGATACATTTGTTCAGTTGGGCTGCAGCTTCATGTAAAGGAAGGCAGCCATGTCCATCTTTTTCCTGAAAAGCAGAACTGTGGCTTATCAACTTAAGCAAAGTGTCTTCTTCACCTGTTAAGTGCACACAATTTCAGAATAAGACAGTTGAAACCAAAGATAACTCTGAGCATTGCTAAACCTAATAAACCTGACAGGTTCACACTTAAATTGCTTGATCCCTCATTACTTATGTGCTTAATGTAGGGTTGCTAACTGGCCCATTTTTCACTGCAACAACCATTTTTTCCTTGCTTTGGCTGGTTGCCAGATTAGTTTTATATATTTTTATTTTATTATTATTTATTACATTTATGAACTGCCCAACCCCTACTACTGTAGGGCTCTCGGCAATGTACAACATGGTAAAAATGAATACAAACAGTATTAGTATTAATACATTAATTTTAAAAATATCAAGTGGTGAAAATTACAGTTTTCTACAATTTCTGTATTGTGATTGCCTCATGGGTGTGGGGGAGGAACTAAAAACAGTCTGAGGAGGAGAAGAAAAGGAAGAGGAGGAGGGTGCTAGCCATTT
Source organism: Gekko japonicus (assembly GCF_001447785.1). NCBI lineage: Eukaryota > Metazoa > Chordata > Lepidosauria > Squamata > Gekkonidae > Gekko > Gekko japonicus. The sequence goes on along the minus strand of NW_015163671.1, from coordinate 98,884 downwards.
TTTATATTTAAAAAATGGAGGGAGTACTAAATACACTAGTTTTTGTTTAGTGACCTTTAAGGCAATGGAACTTGCCATGTCGTACCTTTGTAGGCTTAACTTTGCAGCCAATTTTAACTTTCATTTTCAGCCCAGCCCTTTTTGTACTTCTGAAAAATCTTCTCTAAACACTGCAGCTGTCTTGGGTTGCCTTTTCTGCCATTTTCTGCCATTTCCTCAGCCAGTTAAAAAGAAATGAGAAAGGCATGGGGGAGAGGAAAGAGGGCACTGTGTAACTCCTTAGATAAAACAGTATTCTTTTGGCTCCTCTCTTTAACCCCTAGGTTCCACCTTTTGACTGTTCAATTCTGGACCTGGCCACATGGCTCCATTCTTGGGCCCTACTGAGTCCTCCCTGGGCCAGAGGGCCCTATGCAGACTTGGCCTCTTGGTGGGACTTGGCCTCTTGGTGGGACCTGCCCTTGTTTTGATTTGTGCCTTCCAAAAGGCAGCAACTCTAACTCAGTGCAACTGATTAATTTAAGCTGATCAGTACAAGATCCACCCCTGTGGATGAGAGGACTCAAGCCTCTGTTCCCCAATACAGGAGAAGGCATGTGTTGGTAAGTGGGGATTCCCTACTGAGAGGGGTAGAAGCTAAAGTGTGCTGACCAGACTTGTCGTCTTGAGAGGTATGCTGTCTATCAGGTAAACGCATCCAGGATGTGACGGAAAGGGTAGGAAGACTCATCAAACCCATGGAGTATTATCCTTTCTTGCTCATCCATGTGAAAACAAATGATACAGCCCAGCACAGCCCAGAATCTTTAAAAGAGACTATGTGGCTCTGGGATCCTGGAGGCTTTTTGTAATCTTTTGGGTGTGGAACAGCGGTCAGTGGGAGTGTGGTGGGGGAGGTATTTGTGAATTTCCTGCATTGCACAGGGGGTTGGACTTGATGACCCTGGAGGTCCCTTCCAGCTCTATGATTCTATGATCTCTGTGTCTGAAACCCCACAATCGCAGAGAAAATCCAAAACAGATACTTAACTTTCCTAATGGCAGTGATTATCTTTTTGTGATTTGCACTCGTAGCAGAATGAAATCTACAATGAGAACAAATGAAAATTAAAATTAACCATAAAATAATTATCCCCCCCGAATTATAATTCCAACATGGAAAAATTGATTCAAGCGTAAAAATGGATTAACTACATATTCCAGGGAGGAAGGCTTTTTACAGTGCTCAGAATACAGCTAGTGCTGTTTATATTTATTGATGATTGATATCTTGATTCTGGTTATATAGGGAATATATTGTGGAAGTTTGCCCCACCAATTATTTTTCCTTGGAAGATTACTGAAAGGTTCTCCATCACTTTCTGGTCTCATTAAAAAGGTAAAGGTTCCCTTGCTCGAAAGCCAGTCGAATCCGACTCTAGGGTTGCGGTGCTCATCTCAGTTTCAAAGCCGAAGAGCCAGCGCTGTCCGGAGACGTTTCCGTGGTCATGTGGCCGGCATGACTAAACACCAAGGCGCACAAAGTTATTTCTTTGTTGCAAACAGGATGGAAGGAGAAGAATAGTTGTTACTTGTGTAGATAACAAACAACAATAAGTACAAAACTAGGAATAAGACCCGTTGTGGAAATAAATACAACAGTCTCTAGAAAGAGGCTCTGGGAGACTGCTCTGGCCTTGGGCGCTTAGCGTCAATTTGCTGTGTATAATGATACAGAGTCCACCATTTTCTCCAGAGGAACTGATCTCTGCTACCTGAAGACCAGTTGTAATTTTGAGTGATCTCCAGCCCTCACCTGGACATTGGCAACAATGGTTCCCTCAGGAGGAAATAGCTGGTTTGGAGGATGGAGTTTATGACATTGTACCTGAGGTCCAACCCCTCCTCAAACCCTCTCCTCTCCAGGCTCTGCCCCACAAATCTTCAGAAATTTCCCAACCTGGAAGTGGCAACCCTATCTCCTTCCCAGTCAACCATCAACCTACCTTTATCTGCTTTACCAAAAAAAAAACCCTACCTTTATCTGCGTTCCATCTCCTCCCCCTCCCTCCTGGAGACCAGTTTTAATTCTGAGTGATCTCCAGCCCCCACCTGGAGATTGGCAACAATGGTTCCCCTGGAGGAAATGGCTGGTTTGGAGGGTGGAGTCTATGGTATTGTATGTGTCTGAGGTCCCACTCCTCCTCTAACCTCACCCTCTCCAGGCTCCACCCCTCAAATCTCCAGAAATTTCCCAACCTGGAGTTGGCAACCCTATCTCCCTCCCAGGCACCCATCAACATACCTTTATCTGCCCCTCTGACTTCAGCTTTCCATCTCCTCCCCCTCCCTCCTAGAGAGTTGTGATTCTGAGTTATTTCCAGCCCTCACCTGGAGATTGGCAACAGTGGTTCCTCAGGAGCAAATGGCTGGTTTGGAGGGTGGAATTTATAGCATTGTACGTGTCTGAGGTCCCACCCCTCCTCAAACCCCACCCTCTCCTGGCTCCACCCCTCAAGTCTCCAGGAATTTCCCAACCTGGAATTGGCAACCCTATCTCCTTGCCAGCCAAGCATCAACCTGCCGTTATCTGCCCCTGACTCTTCAACATTCTGTCTCCCCCCCCACCTGCAGCCTCTACTGTGCTCTGAAGCTCTGATTGCTACGTCACATTGGCTGTAATAGGGAGGCCATCTCAGCAGGGTATAAGGACACAGAGTCCACCATTTTCTCCAGGGGAACTGATCTCTGCCATCTGGAGAGCAGTTGTAATTCTGAATGATCTCCAGCCCTCACCTGGAGATTGGCAACAATGGTTCCCCAGGAGGAAAAGTAGTCTTTCTCTGCAATGGGGACCAAAGCAGCTTACATTATTCTCTTCTCCCCCTTTTGACTTGCACAACAATCCTGTTTTACTGACAGAACCAAGCTTGGTTGCCTAGCAATGTTCACAGTTTATTCTGACAGGAAAGTGGCCAAGCTGGCAGTGGGTGGGGGAGGGGTTACGCTTAAAGTGTGTGACTGGTCTGAAATCACAGCTTCCACAGCAAGAACCTGGGTCTGGCAGACCCTGCTCTGAAGCACTAACTGGAATGCCTAGGGTAGCCAACCTCCAGGTGGAGCCTGAAGATCGCTGGGTATCACAACTGAAATCCAGACAACAGATCTCTTCCCCCCCTGGAGAAAATAACTGCTTTGGCCTTTATGGCATTTTATTCAGCTGAGGCATCTCCTCTCCTCTCCCTAAACTCCGGCTTCCTTACACTGGCTTCCTTAGACACAGAATATCCAGGAATTTCTCAACCTGGAGCTGGCAACCCTCGTCAGGACTGGCCCCAATGAGTTCCTCACAACAACCACTGAGGGAAAAGTTAGTCTGACAGAGGAGCCAAGGAGAAGTGTCTTCATTGGGAGACACAGCCATTTGCCAGTGCTTCTGACAGGGAACAGTGGCTGAAGGAGGAGTGGGCGGGGAAGAGGAGCAGACCCAGCACCTGGCCAATAGCACGCGAGTACTCTTGAGGGTGGCTGACGGGCCAATGGCTGAGGGAGCGCATTGCACAGCCAATGGGAGAGCTGGAAAGTGCCACTCCACTTCACAATTATATATAAGGAGAGATAAGTAGGTCTGACTAAGCTTTGCAACCTTTGAGGAGTCTCTCAAATGGAGCCAAGTGGCTTGAAATGGTAGAAGCCTTGTGAAACACTCCAGTATTGTCACTGTTCTAGGGAAATCTTTCATACCATCTTCCAAGTAAACATGCTTGAGGTTGGAAGGCTTTGGGTCCAGTGATCAATGTAGAATATTTTTTCAATAAGATACCAAGAGCTAGAACACTTGGTGTCAATTTTGCTTCAATTTGCAAAAAACCAAAATGACAGCAACAACATCTTACACCGGCATTAAAGAAAAGCAGGCTACAGGAGCCATATGGGGATATCATGCCCTATCATAAATATGCCCAGCTTCCTCCCTAAATTCCAAGCTTACATTTAAAAGAGTAATTCTCTATCTAGCCCTTTTCATTGTGTGGACACAAAAGAAAATGTATCTGTCAGCAAAAGTATTCAGCCTGAGTAAAGAAATGGTATTACTACTTCTACTTCCAAAAAATCATCCCTGACAGTGCTGCTGACTCACTCTCTCCCCTCCCACCTTCCCATTCCCACTGCTGGTGCCTTCACTGAACCAAAGTAGTCTCAGTAAGGCATTAGAATGTTTGAAGATCAACAATCTTCCTCAAGGAGTTAAAAAGTTATACATTTTTTAATGTTGGTACTAGATATTTATCAAAGCGTGGACTACCTTTGATTTTGGTTGTAATTATGTACAGGCAGATCCCTAGCATTTAGTAATTGAATGGTCGTATAAAGCAGAATAAATATACCGTAGTAACAACTGCACTGGAAAAACAAAAACCAAACAACTACCTCCCCCCATATCTCATCCACACAGAATCCAACACCTAGTGGTATCTGAAGCAAAAGCATGCAATCTTAGCTACTGTACATAGGAAAATTTTTATTTCAGTGGAAGCATTAAGCATAGCCCTGGAGAATGGTCTAAAGGTGCATGATGCAGCTCTGCTGTTAAAGCTAATCAGGCAGACAGTCTGGAAAACATACATCAAGCTGTTCTGAGCTTCTCAGAGACCAAATAGAATATTAGTGTCAGAAAGTAATGAAACAAAGTCTGAGTCCACTGGCAACCTTTAAGACCAACAAAGTTTAATTCTGGGTATACGATTTTGTGTGCATGCACACATCTTCAGATACATTGAAACAGACTTCCTCAAGCCTTACATGTATGTGGAAGGGGTAGTTGCCAGGAAGGGCCAGTTAAAGTCAAGATGCAGAAGTAACTGAGCAATAAGTATAGCGAAGATTGGATTAAAGCAGTTGGTAAAACATGAGGAAATCAGCAAATTCAGCATACAAATAAAAGAGTTAACAAACTATGTGTGAATTATTTCCAACACTTTTATGATCCTCTGCCCTGAACCAAAACACAGATGGCCACCACAATTCACCTCAAAATACACATTGTGAACAGTTCACAGCAGATAGTTCTAGGGTTTAAAGGGAAACGTGGACTTCTTATACAAATGTGTCATAGCCAACATTGCCAGAATGATGTCCATACCTGTTGTTCTCTGCTGCTGTCACCGTCTCACTCTTATGCACATCCTGCAAACTTTGTTGAATGACATATTGAGTGGGAATGTCATCATCAAAACCATCATATGCGTTTGCAGTGTGGTACATGTTACAACCACATAGCTCAGCTCACAGAACCAGGTGGGAATAAATTTCTTCTAGTTTTCAAGAAATATCAGCCGCTAATTGTCAGAAAGAAATATATAATGGTAAATCAAGCTGGATTGTCATTTACAGTAAGAAAGGCGAGACATACGTGTTTTAATAAATAAAACAATAGCAAACTGTCAGAGTGTATCTTCTAGGCAACAAAATCAGAGAGTTAAACAACAGTTAATACACTAAATATTTTTAGCTTCATTTTCATTGCCTACTCAATGGCAGGTATGTCCTATTGTAGCGGAAAAGGGTCACATCCAGGATGATGGTGAAGATGACAACTTAAAAACTGTGCATACATTGCCTTTAGCAAGACCAACAATTAACATTTATATGCATTCCCTCCTCCAGTTAAGCCAGGGGTTGGGCTGGGCTCTCACCAGGACACTGATGACACTCAGCTGTATCTGCTAATGGATGGATGGCCCGACTGTGCCCCAGATAATCTGACCAGGGCTCTGGAGGCTGTAGCTGGTTGGCTCAATGGAGCTGGCTGAAACTGAATCCAGTGAAGACAGAGGTGCTGTACCTGAGTCGTAGGGGATAGGATCAGGAATCTGACTCCCAGCCATTGGTGAGGTGCCACTGATGCCGGCACCAACATGAGAAGTTTAGGGGTGACTCTGGATGCCTTCCTTTCTATGGAGTCCCAGGTCACCAGTGTTGCCAGGTCAGCCTTTTACCATCTCCAGCTGGTCAGGCAAATGGTCCCCTATCTCTTCCCCCCTGACCTGGCAACAGTGATCCATGCAATGGTCACTTCCAGGTTACTGTAACTCGTTCTATGCAGGCCTACCCTTAAGTCTGACCCGGAAGCTTCAGCGGGTACAAAATGCAGCGGCATGCCTGCTGACTGGGACATCTATGTGGATGCACATTCAGCCAGTGCTCCTCCAACTACATTGGTTGCTGGTTGAGTACTGGATCAGATTCCAGGTAATGGTACTATCCTTTAAGGCCCTATGTGGCCAGGGACCAACATACTTAGGGGACCATCTCTCCTTGTATGTGCCCTGGAGAGCCTTGCACTCTTCTGTGCAGCACCGCTTGGTAGTCTACGGCCCGAAGGACATCTGCCTTGCCTCGACCAGGGCCAGGGCCTTTTCAGCCCTGGCCCCTGCCTGGTGGAACATGCTCCTGGTTGAGATCAGGGCCCTGTGAGATTTATTACAATTACGCAGGGCCCGCAAAACAGAGCTGTTCTGCTAGGCTTTCAGATGAGGTGGCAGATGTCTACAGGACACTGGCCTTCCCTGCTTAATCTGCTCAATCTATCTCAATTGTACTGCCTATACCAACTTGGCGTCAGAGAAATACACTCACCCCGACATTGTTGCAGCATGTATTGCAGTTGGATATTATTAAGCTGCCACCAGGTCCTAACTTAAGAACTGAAATATTTATTTGGAGGAAATTATTTGAGGCTTTTATGCATTTTTATTGTTTTATCATGTGTTGTGAGCTGCCCTGAGCCCACTTGAGGGATAGGGCAGGAGACAAATAAAATAAATAAATACATCATGATGGAAAATATCAAAATTTGAGCCCACTTGAGGGATAGGGCAGGAGACGAATAAAACATCATGATGGAAAAAATCAACTCCCATGTAAAACTGGAATATTGTGAAATGGCAGGACAGGTTAAACACTTTTATTTATATCTTCACAAATTATTGTTCATCGGTCTTTCACTTCTGACTTGGTAAGGCAAGAAATGTAAATGCAAGGCTGATGAACAGAAATGAAATATAACGATATGTGTACACACACACACACAGAGTGAAATCAACACTTGCTTAAATAAAAACTGACATTCTGAAATGGCTGATGGACCTGTTCCTCTATAAACTTAAAACATCAAATAATTTTAAAGAGCGTATTACCAAAAGAAATTACTGATCAGAGCAGTGACACAAACTATACATGAAGGCACCAATCCAGTGTTTCTTCCAATTTTTTTTTACCTTTCCCTCCCATTCACTCTGCTCCTAGGTATAGAATCCCACCCTCTTCCCCTTTTCTCAGTTGTCACTGCCCTGCATGCCGTATTCTCTACAGTATCCAGGACCTAAACTTATTACAGCCCGTGTGTTGGGGGGTGTCACAATTTCAGAACAAAACTCCCCAAAATGTAGCCCCATAAATAAATATTACTACTTAATGTCTGCCGACAAGACTGGGATTTCATTACTGTCAGACAAGCGCTGACATCTGCTGTACAGATCTGGTTACTTGTACAAACATAAGCATTTGCTCTGCACGTTGCAAATACTGTTCCCCCCCCCCTCATTATTCAGCCAACATTACCCTAAAAATATAGCTTCAGGATTGTCCTGTTCATATATAACTCACAGATGTTTCAGTGCAATCCTAAACTGATGTACTTACTTTCTAAGCCCATCGACTCCAATCAACTTAGAAGGGCGCAGCTCTGCTTAGTATGGCACTGAAAAAGTATTGCAAACATTTTAAACCAAGCAATGTATTATAGACAAATTTAATTACAAATTTATCTCAGTACTAAATAGATTGCTCTGTAGAATATTATTATATAAAGTAAATTAAGCATATAAACAAGTAGACCTGTATTACAGCTGAAATACAATTAATAAAATGCTACCAGTACACGTATACTTTTATACCGCCCCGCCCCCCTTTTGGGGATAGCTTACAGTTAACATTTTTATGGAAATCATTGAAAACTTGACAATAAAATAAATTCTCACCTTTCCTCTATGTTTGAAACCAAGAAGACTTCATACTCTAAGCAAGTGCTGAAACTAAGTGCTAGACTCGATGTGTTGGAAAATGATCTGTGTTTCTTGCAGAGACCATATCCATTAACAACTTACTATAAATACCAGACCGTGAGATCCTGTTGACTGCAGGTTTCTCTGTGAGGGTTACACAAGGTTTAGCTGTATTTGGAAACACTATCCTGAAAGAGAACTAAAAGTCAGGTAGAACTAGGCAGGAATGTTCAATGCGGTAATTGTAAACACTGAGTTTGGTTACTGATACTCTGAAGAATCCTAACTGCACAGGGCCTGCTTTCTAAAGAGTAGTTTCTATTAGATTATTTTAAAGCTGGAAAACAGCCTTGTATCTGTCAGCATTAGAGTTTGGTTTGCACTGTGGTAGCACTGCCAGTCTCCACGTGGTAGTTGGAGATGTCCCGCTATTATATCTGGTTTTTAAGGTTACAGAGATCAATTCCCCCAGAGAAAATGGCTGCTTTGGAAGGAGGACTCTATGGCATTATACCCCACGGAGGTCCCTTCTCTCCCCAAATCCCACCATCCCTAGGCTCCACTCCTCCAACCTTCAGGTATCCCTTCTCTCACTACCCAGAGCTATCAACCCTACTGTGGATTAAGTTCACATGAGGCTTGCTGATTTTTAAAGAAGGAAATTAACTGGGAGGAAGGAACAAAGAGTAGCATTCTGGGAAGACAGACAGACAGCTGCAGATCATACTAAAGGAAGGCTACAGGAACTGATCCTTGCTGGCTCTACTACCCTTCCCGCCCCCACCTGCAGGAACATTTCACAGTCCTCCGCTTCCAATGGTATCAGACACTAGATAGTATTTTTGTCTTTCATGATGCAGCAGGCTATGATGCAGCCAAATGCAAGTCCCACTGACCTCTACAAGTCCCACCAAACTCTGCAACCAGTTAAATCAGCATTACGGGCTGGCACACCACAATTTAAAAGATGCATCTTTTTAAAAGGCAAATCTGCACTTTAATGTAAACATCTTACCCTCTTACCCTACAAGATGCTGTGCCAAAATGGGCATAACTAGTGCAGTGCCCATTGTAATGTTTTGGCCTGTGTCAGTAGAAAAGAGCAAGAGTCCAGTAGCACCTTAAAGACAACAAAATCTGTGGCAAGATATGAGCTTTCATGAGCCACTGCTCATTTCTTAACATACAGCTAGAATGTGAGTCCATCTGTCTTTATATCTTGGAGAGGGAAGTGATTCCAGATGCTGAATGACAACAGCAGGTGAATGACAATAGCAGGCTTGATTGGATTAGGTGTGATATGCAGAGAAGCAGTAGGTGCGGCGACCTCAGCATTTCTACACCTACTACCCTCTGCATAGCACGCCTAATCCAAATTTCTCCTTGACTCATAGGTGACTGGTTCCAGGCATTAGGTGCTCCCCCACGGATAGTGGTCTGGTGGGTAATAGGCACTGATGCTCTCTCTACTTTCATACATCTACATGCATGATATAGCATCTAAGCAAACTCATTACAGCTGAGAAAACAGCACTGTTTATATCAGCCAATCATAGAAGAAAAGGATATTTAAATCATAAATCTCTAACAAATAAAATATAAACCAATTAGTTGAGACAAAAGTACTATAGCATCTAAGCAAACTCATTACAGCTGAGAAAACAGCACTGTTTATATCAGCCAATCATAGAAGAAAAGGATATTTAAATCATAAATCTCTAACAAATAAAATATAAACCAATTAGTTGAGACAAAAGTACGGGGGGGGAGGACAGAGGCAACAAACGTTAAAAAACTTATTTTTATTATAATTATAAAATAGTTATAAAAATACCTCTGATCCAATTTTGCATGTATAGCTGTGATAACAAAGAGGCTGTTATCCTTGTTGATGTTGTTTACCTGGATTTCAGTAAACCTTTTGACAGGGTTCCCCATGATGTTCTGAACTAAACTAAAGGACTGTGGACTGGACTGTAGGATAGTTAGGTGGGTAGGGAACTGGTTGGTGAACTGCACTCAGAGAGTAGTTGTCAATGGCATTTCATCTGAATGGAGGGAGGTGTCCAGTGGGGCACCACAGGGCTTG